>NW_027196129.1:0-107202 GCF_038502225.1 Cherax quadricarinatus | reverse complement strand
CTTATTCAGCTGGGGAACCATCCTGAACCAACCACCGATCAACCAGTCCGTCAGTGACTCTGGAAAAGTAAGTCTTCCATCTAGTTTCCCATGTATACTAAAGATTCCTCCATTTGTTATTTACTGTTTCATCCACACTCTGCCGCTAAGTAAGATTTGTAGTTCAGCATCCTCAAGACTCCCATGGACATGAACGCCAAACCCTTGACCATCCAAAGAGGATTAATTCAGCACTAATGAGGCAAAGGAGTGGTAGCACTATACCTTTACAAAGCCCAAGAGCTATAGCTCAACACCTTAAAAGGCCCTAACAGACCTTGAAAAGATAAAAAGGCCCCGCAGGTGCTCCTTAACATCCTGGCTGTCGGCGTTGTATAACTGGCATGCGATTTCTTATAGGCTGTGAATTTTTCACAAGGGATCACTGATATTTAAGGATGTGCAAGAGAGACCTCACGCTAATATAATGATATCTTCAGATTATTTTTTTATTAACACATCGGCCGATTCCCACCAAGGCAGGGTGGTCCGAAAAAGAAAAGCTTTCATCATCATTCAGTCCATCACTGTCTTGCCAGAGGGGTGAATTACACTACAGTTATGAAACTGCAACATTAACACCCCTCCTTCAGAGTGCAGACACTGTACTTCTCATCTCCAGGACTCAAGTCCGGCCTGCCAGTTTCCCTGAATCCTTCATAAATGTTACTTTGTTCACACTCCAACAGTACGTCAAGTATTAAAAACCATTTGCCTCCATTCACTCCTATGAAATACGCTCACAGATGCTTGCTGGAAGTCCAAGCCCCTCGCACACAAAACCTCCTTTACCCCCTCCCTCCAACATTTCCTCCACTACAGATTTATACACTCTCGAAGTCATTCTGTTTTGTTCCATTCTCTCTGCATGTCCGAACCACCTCAACAACCCCTCCTCAGTCCTCTGGACAACAGTTTTGGTAATCCCACACTTTCTCCTAATTTCCAAGCTACGAATTCTCTGCATTATACTCACACCACACATTGCCCTCATACATGACATCTCCACTGCCTCCAACCTTCTCCTCGTTGCAACATTCACCACCCATGCTTCACACCCATGTAGGAGTGTTGGTATAACTATACTCACATACATTCCCCTCTTTGATTCCATGGACAAAGTTTTTTGTCTCCACAGACTCCTAAGTGCACCACTCACCCTTTTCCCCTCATCAATTCTATGATTCACCTCATCCTTCATAGACCCATCTGCTGACAAGTCCACTCCTAAATATCTGAATACATTCACCTCCTCCAAAGAGCAGAGCCACTGCAATACGGAGGGGCTTAGGGTCGAGGAACTGTTTGGAGGAATTCCCCGGAGTGAAGTGCACTCACAGCTTGGAGATGGGCAGTCTCCCTGTCTGATGTTACAGCTCTAAGCATGTTGGCAAGCACCTTTTCAGCGATGAGGCCATCCCAGCTTGACTGTATGTAGGCCAGTGCTGCACAAGGTTTTGGTACTGGAGCAGCAAGAGTCTTCCATTCAGTAATGGCACCGGCATATTCCTATATTCCTGCTGAGTCACTAAGGTTGTCCGGAAGAATTTGTTTTATTAACTCATTTGATGCTGTGGAAGAGGATAGGAAAGCTGGTGGGGCAATCTGGGAGGATTTGCATACTCCCAACCCCCAAGCTTGACTGGAAGTGAGACTTGCAACCACTGTTCATCTTCGAGGGAAAGATTCAATACTCTCTCTAGCATGGTCTTAAGGAGAGAGTCATATTCCTTGAGTTTCGGACTGCTGAAGGCTGGGGAGCATCTCAGAAAGTAGGCAAGTTTTGGGACTGACAGGCACCTGGTGAGTAGGTAGAAGGCATCATGTGTGTCAGTGTCTTTCATCCTGCCTTCCATCGTCCTGAGGTCTGAGAATTTTCTTTCTAGGCATTGGCATTGGACCCAAGAGGAGCACCAAGGAGAGTGCTGTTGGTTGGATCAATGGCTTTTGCTCCTGGTTAAACAGCACTAATATTCTGGATCATCTGTTGATTGGTAGAAACTATTTCACATTTGGTGGGGTTTAAAGATAGGCTAAGGCTCTCTCCCATGTCTTTAATTTTTCTGATGTCCTCTAGAAGAGGTTCGGTAGTGCCAGCTAGAGTACCATCATCCGAGATCCAGATATTGAGCTCACTGGAGAGCGCTTTTGATCAGAGAGAATAGCAAGGGGGTGAGAGGGTTATCCTGTTGCACACCCTCATACAAGTCAATTTCATGGTTCCCAAACTATAGTTTGGAAGTCACACTATAACACGATTTTATGAAGGGATAGAGGGAAGGGAAGTGTCTAGAAACTGTTTGGAGAGCAGCATCCCTTCTTGATGTATATTCGTGTTGCGTGGGCAGCTGCTTCACAGCCTTGTTGAACACCAAAACCGAGCTGAGTTGGTTTCAATATTGCAGGAGCCTCTTGACTCACCCTTCTTATTGCAGCCTTGGCGATTAGGCGCTGAAGGGTGTTACCCACTGCAATGGGCCTGATTCCTCCATCCTTTTTCCGGAGGGCACACAATGAGGCACCAAAGAAAAGGGGTCTGATGGCCTCTGGGACACTGCCAGCCAGGCACAGGTTGGAAAATTTGGTGAGTTCAGACAGCAGCCTCTCTGAAACCTCACCAAGTGCTGAACTGAGCACTTATTTTAAGTGTTGAGGCCTTAAACCGGTGAAACCTCCTGTTGAGCCCTGTGGAAATGACAGCAGTTTTATACACATTAGCATCCTTTAAGGTTAAATGTTCTTCACATGCTTCAATGTCAGGGAGGTCAATGTTGGTACTGGGAGCCCTGGGTGGATGTTTATCCTTCAGGGCTTGTGCTGAAATGACGTCCTTAGGAGTGATGGTATCCTCACTGGTTATAAGCCTCAGTTCTCCAATTTGGGCTCTGATTTTTGAGGCGTCAGGTGTCTTGTTGTTGGCATCTGCCCGGCGGGTGTTAGTCGCCCTAGAGGGGAGAGGGACTAGGTTGTCATCTCTAGGGAATGCATTTATTGCCCTAATAACATATGTTGCTAGTGACTTGTCCCTCCTTGGCGGGGCAGCCAAACAGGCATTGCCAAAAAGCAGTAGGTTCAGCCAGGATTCTTTTTTGCATAATATATATGTATATATATATATATATATATATATATATATATATATATATATATATATATATATATATATATATATATATATATATATATATATATATATATATATATATATATATATATATATATATATATATACATATATATATATATATATATATATATATATATATATATATATATATATATATATATATATATGTCGTACCGAATATGTAAAACTGGTTACTTAGCAAGAACTCATTTAAATTTAAGTCCTTTCTAAAATTTTCTCTTATACGTTTAAAGATATATTTTTTTCATTAATGATATTGTAAAAATTGTTAATTTTGCACCAAAAGAATCTTAGAAAACTTACCTAACCTAATTTTAACAAGAACAATTTATTTTAGCCTAACCTAACTAAATATATTTTAGATTTGTTTACAATAATTTAATACTAAACAAACACAGTGAAATATATTTTTTTCGTTAGGTTCAGAATGATTTTGGCGAAATTATTGCATACACAAATTTTCACTTGTCCTATATGGCAAGATGAGCGTTGCTATTTAAGCCAAGATAGCAAATTCTGCCTATTCGGCACGACATATATATATATATGTCGTGCCGAATATGTAAAACTGGTCAATTAGCAAGAACTCATTTAAAATTAAGTCCTTTCTAAAATTTTCTCTTATACGTTTAAAGATATATTTTTTTCACTAATGTTAATGTAAAAATTTTTAATTTTGCACTAAAAGAATCGTAGAAAACTTACCTAACCTTATTATAACAAGAGCAATTTATTTTAGCCTAACCCAGCTAAATATATTTTATGTCTTTAATGGTGACATACTGATATATTTTAGGATGTCGTGGTCTACTGTGTCAAAAGCTTTTCTTAGGTCAATAAAAAGTTCCTAGTGGATATTCCTTATTTTCCAATGCTGTGTAAAGCAGGTCTAGCATTTTTACAATTACATCATTAGTGCTTTTATTTTTCCTGAATCCAAATTGGCAGGGGTTGAGTATGTTTTGTGCCGTTATAAATGAATATAGTCTCCTGTGCACGAGTTTCTCAAAGATTTTGGATAGCAATGGTAAGTTTGATATTGGCCTATAGTTGTTTACATCTGTAGGGTCACCACCTTTATGTATTGGTGTAACCCTTGCTGTCTTGAGTAGTGTCGGTAAAGTGCTAGTTTCTAGTGACTTGTTAAAAAGTAATGTAATGCGAAAGGTCATGGGCCGCTCGCATGTATAATAATGGTGGGACATGAGACAGATTCCCCGAGTTATTTTTAAGTGACTTTATAATCTCGGTGACTTCCGTGGGCTCAGTTGGTACAAGATAGAAAGAATTTGGGAAATTCTCATCTAGGTAGTCCCCGGCACGGGCATTGATACATGGGATTTTACTGGCGAGATTAGATCCTATGGTTGAGAAGAAGTCGCTTATCTTGTTAGCTGTATCAGTGGGATGCAGTGGTGTTTCATTAGGTTTAGTTAGGACAATATTCTTGTTTTTTTTCAGTTTGTGGGTCCCTAGAATCTGAGAAAGTGTTTTCCAGGTCTTTTTTATATCTCCTCTTGTGTCTGTGAATCTACTGGAGTAGTATAGTTGTTTGGCTTTCTTTATTACTTTGGTGAGAACTGATGACTATTGTTTAAGAATATCTTTGTGTATTAAGCCCTGTCTATATTGCTTTTCATATTGGTGTTTCTTATCAATGGATGTCGGAATGCTGCTGGTTAGCCATGGGCAACCGAGCCGTTTATTCGTGATCTGTTTAGTTTTTATTGGACAATGTTTGTTGTATAGTCTAAGTAATTTGTTAAGAAAAATGTCTGTCCAATCGTCAATACCATTTGCATTGGAGAATTCTGTAGGCCAGTCAACAGTCTCTAGGTCTGCTGTGAAATTCCTTATTGAGGCCTCATCATGGAGTCTAAATGAAACTTTGTTGTATTCGAGTAGTGGCTTACTAATGTTTGCTAAGAGGAAAGTAGGGTAGTGGTTAGTAGTGCTATCTGTGATTATCCCTGATTTAAGAGGGGCTAGTATATTGGTTCATATGTGGTCTATTATGGTTGCACTTGTCTCAGTCATCCTGGTTGGTTTAGTTATTGTCGGTATGAGAAGTGTTGATGAAGTATTGTTGATGAAATCAGTTACAGTCTGATCATCTGGTTGGCCAAGGTTGATATTGAAGTCTCCAGCTAAGAGAAGGTGGTGCTTGTTCATTTGTCTGTTTGTTATTATTGCCTTTAATTTCTCAATGAAATTTGGGATGTTTGTGTGGGGTATCCGGTAAATGGCACCGATTGTTATTGGCGTCTTAAGGTTTTTTACAGTAAAAGTAGCAAAAATGTATTCCCCATATTCATCAAAAAGCAGGTGGTACTAATACAAGATAGTTGGTTAAAGTAATAGATAGCAATACCACCCCCAACTTGGTATGGTCTGCAGTTGTGGATTGCTGTGTATCCTGGAATTGTGTCCTGCTTAAGCCAGTCATCATGTCTCCTCTAAAATGTAGTTTTAATGAGGAGAATCGTAAACAATTATTATTTGCCAAAATAATGCAAAATAACCACGGCTGGAGTAGAAAAATAGCTATTATAGCTATTATTCTACTCCCCCGTGGTTATTTTGCATCTTATATCGCTTGGTTTGCAATATTTGCTTAATATATATATATATGTATATATATATATATATATATATATATATATATATATATATATATATATATATATATATATATATATATATATATATATATATATATATATATGTATATATATGTCGTGCCGAATATGTAAAACTGGTTAATTAGCAAGAACTCATTTAAAATTAAGTCCTTTCTGAAATTTTCTTTTATACGTTTAAAGATATATTTTTTTCATTAATGTTAATGTAAAAAAATTTAATTTTGCACCAAAAGAATCTTAGAAAACTTACCTAACCTTATTATAACAAGAACAATTTATTTTAGCCTAACCCAACTAAATATATTTTAGACGACCAATTATGTTGAGTAATGGCATTACCAGCTAAGCTTAATTTATAAATATAAATATAGTGAACACTTAGCTGATAAAAGACAGCAAATCGTCTACACAGCCGCCCCTGCAGACGAGGTCTAGAAGCTGTCGAAACCATCTTTCAACGGGCTGTAAAGATTTATAATTTGTAAGATTATAAATTACCCCTAGGGGGTGTTATGTCAGCATATTTCATACACTAATGGCTGACAAACTTACTTGTGTGGACTCAAAAGTCCGCCCCTTACTGCCGACTATAGGCTGATTACAAACTCCTTGCGACTCAAGAACTGCGCAGTCCCCCGTACCACAAGAAATTCGTAACATACCTTGCTCTTGTAACGTGAGCTATGGTGTTCTTCACACCTTCGACAGGTATCGGTGACTTGATAGAAGTGATAGAAGCTGAAGTGTCCTTGGATGTCCACGTCTTCCATAGTCTAGAAAACGCACACTGGTACACTATGTTCCATAAGATTTGTCTTTATTGTTCACAATCTTATCACAAGAGAAGCTGATCACACTTCTCTTAAGTGTTTATTGTGTTTTATGAGACACTTTGTTCACACTAACGCACAGATCGTTCTTTGTTGGTTATCCTGGCGTCAGTGTCACTCTCAGTAGAGTCAAAAGTAATCTGAAGACGCCACAGCGCCCCATGCCGTCACTGCCCCCAGCACAAAAAAAAAAAGCTGACATAGTACTTTTTGCTTCCTTGCCACTTCCTCGATGAAGCAAAGCAGAATGTTTGATTCTTGCTGTCTTAAGCATAGACAACAATGTCCACTCCCTTTACTATGGTAATAAAGAGGGAGCAGGATTTTCCTTAATTGTCCTGCTAAAGTAAGAGATGTACTGTCTCTTATTAAACTACACTTTGCAACACTGCACTGCAAGGAGCATCGGTCGAAGTGACCACGTCGCATACTCGTACAGCATCTGTGATCAATTACTCACTGTAGCAGTAAACAAGATGCTCGCATATATATATATATATATATATATATAGGTATATATATATATATATATATAGGTATATATATATATATATATATATAGGTATATATATATGTCGTGCCGAATATGTAAAACTGGTCAATTAGCAAGAACTCATTTAAAATTAAGTTCTTTCTAAAATTTTCTCTTATACGTTTAAAGATATATTTTTTTCATTAATGTTGATGTAAAAATTTATAATTTTGCACCAAAAGGAACTTAGAAAACTTACCTAACCTTATTATAACAAAAACAATTTATTTTAGCCTAACCCAACTAAATATATTTTAGATTTGTTTACAATAATTTAATACTAAACAAACACAGTGAAATATATTTTTTTCGTTAGGTTCAGAATGATTTTGGCGAAATTATTGCATACACAAATTTTCACTTGTCCTATATGGCAAGATGAGCGTTGCTATTTAAGCCAAGATCGCAAGTTCTGCCTATTCGGCACGACATATATATATATATATATATATATATATATATATATATATATATATATATATATATATATATATATATATATATATAGCGACAAATATATAAGAAAATGGAGGCGAGTATTTCACTAAAATTAATTATGCTATTATTAGTAATACTTCATTAAAATTACTGGCTTATTAACATAAAAATATTGATAGCAAAATATAACACATATTTGTAAGCTTTAAACTTATTGATAAAGAAAAGTTTTCTCTTTGTGTCTTTGAGATTTGACGTGATGAAGTAGGTCAGTACTTAAAGATTTGTGTTCATGCCGAATTAAAGTGTTTCCAGGATAATGTTTTACCAGCTAAGGCGAACTTAAGCACTTAATATTACCTCAAAATGAATTTAAGAAGAGGAACATTAAACATAAACAATTTACTTACAAAATATTTGTTTTATTTTTTCATTAGGGGATATACGTATCTAAAATGCATTAAAAACTAAATAATGATTGTTAGTGAACAAAATCTACTGTATGACCTGCAGTGTCAAATAAATATACATTAAATATTTACTAATTACAATGGTTGAGTAAATACGATTTATTTATTTATTTATTTATTTATTAACAATTTGAGCATACATACAGAGGTACAAAAAAATACAGGTAAGAGCAGCATGCCAAAGCCACTTATACTATGCATAGCATTACGGGCTGGCTTAAAATTAACTTAAGATTAACTAAGCAATGATGAAATCAGTGATAAAACATTATTGTAAACAGATAACTATAAAGCACAAATGAGTATTACAAAGACAGGTCATATGGTTGCATGCATTGTTGTACATTCAGTCGAATGGAGTATTCTGTTAGGTAGTGTATTTAAAAAATAATAAAGTTAGATTGGGTTTTAGGTTTAACATTTATGTGATATAATTGTGAGAAACATTTAAGATATACAATTTATAAGGTTCAGTTATTCAGTATTTATTTGGTTTTGGGTGAGTAAGTGATCTTTGAGAAGAGACTTGAATTTATAAACAGGTAGTGTTTCTTTTATATTTACAGGTAATGAATTCCAGATTTTAGGGCCTTTTATGTGCATTGAGTTTTTGCATAGTGTGAGATGGACACGAGGAACATCAAAGAGTGATCTGTGCCTTGTGTTATGGTCATGTGTTCTGTTGAGGTTGGCAAGGAGATGTTTGAGGGGAGGGTTAATATCAGAGTTAAGTGTTCTATGTATGTAATAGGTGCAGTAATAAGTATGGATGTTTTGTATGGTGAGTAGGTTTAGTGTTTTGAATATTGGTGGAGTGTGCTGCCTGTAGTGAGAATTTGTTATCATTCTAACTGCAGCCTTTTGTTGGGTAATTAGTGGTCTGAGATGGTTAATTGTTGTTGAGCCCCATGCACAAATTCCATAGGTGAGATAGGGGTAAATAAGAGAGTGATATAGGGCCAGGAGGGCTGACTGTGGAACATAGTACCGTATCTTCGATAGTATGCCTACAGTCTTGGAAATTTTCTTAGAAATTTGTTGTATATGTGTATGAAATTTGAGTCTATTATCAAGGTGGATTCCTAAGAATTTTCCCTCTGTTAGCTTTGTGATAGGTGATCCGTTTATCATTATGTTAAGAGGGACATCTGTAGCTCTGTTACCAAACTGAATGAAGTAGGTTTTGTCAATGTTTAGTGTAAGTTTGTTAGTCCTCATCCAGGTAGATATTTTCTGTAATTCGGTATTTACAGTATTGGCTAGCGTGACTGGGCTCGGGTGAGAGAAGACGTATGTAGTGTCATCTGCAAATAGTGTGGGTTTGAGTAATTGCGAAGCATTTGGTAGGTCATTTATGTATAGGAGAAAGAGAAGAGGGCCAAGGACACTTCCCTGTGGGACACCAACTGTAATTGGTTGTGCAGAAGAGTTTGCCCCATTTGCGTACACATATTGGCTTCTGTTGCTGAGGTATGACTTGAGGTAGTTGAGGGAGTGCCCTCTTATACCATAGTGTGACAATTTTACGTGGAGCAAGTCATGGTCAACTGTATCAAAAGCTTTACGTAAGTCAATGAAGATCCCCAGTGGGACTTCTTTTTTCTCTATTGCAGTGTATATATGTTCTAGCATGTGTATAATAGCATCATTAGTATTTTTATTAGGCCTGAATCCAAATTGGCAGGGGTTGAGTATGTTTTGGGAGATGAGGTAGGAGTAGATTCGTTTATGAATTAATTTTTCGAAGATTTTTGAGAGAGGGTGTAAGTTGGATATTGGCCTATAGTTATTCAACTCTGTTTGGTCTCCTCCTTTGTGGATCGGGGTGACCCTTGCTATTTTGAGTACTGTAGGGAAGGTGGAGGATTCAATGGATTTGTTAAAGAGTGTTGCAATGATTGGTGATAGCACTTGTGACACTTTTTTGTATATAAAGGGTGGTAAGGTATTTAAATCTCCTGCCTTGTTTTTTAGTGCGTTGATAATAAGGGAGACTTCGTATGGGTTAGTCGGAGCTAGGAACAGTGTGTTCGGGTAGTTGCCGGTGAGGTAGTCATTTGGTGGGGTATCTGAGCTTGGGATTTTATTGGCAAGGTTTTGTCCTATAGTGGAGAAGAAATCATTGAGTCTGTTTGCTGTTTCTGTTGGTGGGAGTTGGGGTTCATCTGATTTTGCTAATTTTATTTCGCTATTTCGTGATATCTTTTTTGTTCCCAGAATTTCTGATAGGGTTTTCCAGGTCTTTTTTATATCACCTCGTAAGTTGGATAATCTGTTCTCATAATACAATTTTTTTGCCCTTCTTATCAGGCTGGTTAGGATTGACGAGTAACGTTTTGTTTGGTCTCTGGTTATGTGACCCATTCTGTACTGTTTTTCATATTGGTGTTTTGTATTTATGGATTTGAGAATGCTGGGTGTTAGCCAGGGACTGTTCAGTCTCTTAGCTGTCATCTGTTTAGTTTTTTTAGGGCAGTGCTTGTTATAGAGGTATTGGGTCTTTTTTAGAAAATTATTAATACATTCGTCAATATCTGTATAGATTTCTAGCTCAGTGTGCCAGTCAATGTTTGCTACTGCTGTTGTGAAGTTATTAATGGCTGCCTCATTGTGAAGTCTGAAGGTGACTTTAGTAGTGTCTTGGGGTAATTTACCAAGAGTTGTTATGAGGAAAGTAGGGTAGTGGTCTGTGGTATTATCTGTAATTATGCCTGATTTTAAAGGGGATATGGTGTTGGTCCAGATGTGGTCAAGTAGGGAAACACTAGTCTCTGTAACTCTTGTAGGTTTTGTTACTGTTGGTAGCAACATACAGTTACTCATTGTGTTTGTGAATTCAGTAACGTGTGGGTCCTGGTCTTGCAGGAGATTTATATTGAAGTCACCTGAGAGTAGTAAGTGATCTTTGTTCATGCGTGCATCAGTTATCATACTTCCTAGGTTTTGACTAAATTGGCTAATGTTTGACTGTGGAACTCTGTAGATGTTTATCAATGTGAGAGGTTTTTGTAGGTATTTGGATTTGAATTTAGCTATTATATATTCCCCATGTTCATCCCTTGTGCAAGTATTAGTGATACATTCTAGTTGGTCTGAGTAGTATATAGCTGTGCCACCCCCTTGTTGGTCTGGCCTACAGTTGTGTATGGCTGTGTAACCAGGAATGGCATAGACATCTGTAGTATCAGGCTTTAGCCAGGTTTCAGTTAGTGTAATGATGGACATATTGGCATGCAGTGACTGCTAACAGTAATCAGTGGTAGTGACATCGTCAGTGAGCAATAATACGAGTGATAGCTAAAGTTATTAGTTAGAAAAAGTCGTGAGAAAGCCTGAAATTATCCATTATCCAAAATTATCCAAACGTTTTGGTCTACTAGGCAGCGGTAGGCCTGAAGCAGTGACGTCACGACAAGTTGTGTGCCATTATACATATAAAGTGAAGTGTATATAATGTGAAGTGTATACTATCATAAGTGAAAAGTGAAATCGCGTGAGGAACGAGGGATGTATGAGCACATGTGGTTATAATCATCACGGATGAAGGATCTCCAAAATAGGGATTTAGGCTACGTACGACGACTACGTCATCAGCATCTGGCAACTTGGCACGACCGTTGCCAGCGCAAGTATCACCTATATTGTGGTTTGCATGTCGCAGGCTTGGCTTGGCTTGGCCTTGCATCGCTGTTAGATACTGGTCACTCACTCCTGCAAGCTATTACAGTAGTTATTAGTAGTAAGAACACTTAGGAAGCTAGGAAGTCCTCTCTAAACGTGAACAAGGAATAGGATAATAACAGCAATAATTGATACTTAAATCCAGAAAGGACAATAAGCGAAGAGTGTAGCATTTCTAGGAAAGACAGAACAGAGAGGTATAACGGATCTACCCCCCCCCCTAACCATCCCTCCCTAACACACACACACAAGGGCAGACACTTATTGAAGCTTTAGACCCTAGTAGCAATTATCGCTTTTTATAACCCAGAATTACTGGTATGTATTAACAGTATCTCCCTGCATACCTCCCCCATACACACATACACACACACACACACACACATACACATACACACATACACACACACACACACACACACACATACACACACACACACACACACACACACACACACACACACACACACACACACACACACACACACACACACACACACACACACACACACACACACACACACACACACACACACACACATACACACACACACACACACACACACACACACACACACACACACACACACACACACACACACACACACACACACACACACACACACACACACACACACACACACACACACACACACACACACACACACACACACACACACACACACACACACACACACACACACACACACACACACACACACTGTAAGTACGTGCCGGTCAAGCCCCAGGAGGTTGGGGGTCAGGTCACAAGAAGTTGTGGGCAGCAAAGGACCACTGAGACTACATTACAACGCACAAGCCACCTACCTTTCAGTACATAATAAACCCACACATAATTCCACACAAAATTACACACACACACACACACACACACACACACACACACACACACACACACACACACACACACACTCAAACACACACACACACACACATATCCAGACTTACACATACACTCCCCCCCCTCTCACCACCAACATCTCACTTCTTCCCCTGATCCCTCCCCTCCCTCGTTCACCCTCCCCTCCCCCGTTCACCCTCCCCCTCCCCACCCCTCCCCACTCCTCTCCCACATAGCCACAGTTCCTCCACTACCTCCCCCCCCCACACTCTGACATACACACTACTAACCTAACATACAGAACTACATAGGTTTCCCACTCTGAGGCAATCAGGATAAAACAAAAATGGGTTGTCAGAGAGCAACAAGAAAAACCAAGGGACAGGAGGAGGAAGCTGCAAAGGAAGATTGGGCAGCAGAGCTCATAAAAAGAGATCATGAATGGGAAAAGAAACTAGAAGAACTTAGCATGAGAATGGAAGAGAGGATAGATATGGAAAGCAGGAAGTGGGAGGTGCATGTCAAAGCAGCAGAGGCTAGGATACAGAGTTTAGAAGAGGAACTGAAAAATCTGAAACAGCCTAAAGAACTAAAGAACATTTTGGGATTGACAACAGAGACTGCTACCTCAGCCACAAATAAGGGGACTGTAGGGAAAGAAGGGGCACAACTGCATGGGGAAGCTCTATCAGAGGAGACTGTAGTAAATGAAAGAGCTAAGCTTTATGTGGAGGCCCTAACAGACAACAACAGAGCCCAAGGAAAGCCGAGAAGGGAAAATGACAGGCCACTGAGCCCAAGTACATTAGCCAGTGAAACTGAAGAAAGGAAAGCTGCAGTGCAGGAAACCAAATTAAATGAGGGGATACACAGGGATACGCAGTGGGAGAATGAAAGGGTGAGGTCAGTCTTTGTGTATGGGCTCCAGGAAGTTGAAGGGGAAACATATGAAGCAAGAAAACAAGGGGAAAAAAAAGCAATTGAAAGCATCATGAAAGCAATAGGAGAAGACGACATGACCCAGCTGGAAAATTTTCGGAGAATAGGGGGGTTTGTAAAAAAAAGAACCCGGCCAGTGAAAGTGACCTTCAAGGCAGAAGCGACTCGGACCAGGATCCTGCAGGAGAAAGCACGATTAAGGGACATGCCGGCATACAGGAAGGTGTATCTCGACCGCGACAGAACACAAGAAGAAAGGCAGAAACTGAGAGAGATGGTACAAAGGCGAAAGGAGGAAAGAGAGGGGATGGAGAAGACAGACAGGAGATCCCAGACCCAGGAAGAAGATCAAATACAGCCTCCCTCACAACTTCCTATAGAAGCCTCCCAACCAGGTCAACCCCAGTGCAACCAAACACTCTAAATCAAAACACCCATGCCACATCCAATGCCCCCACCCACTACATTACAAACTCCACCCCCACAGCAACAACCCATAGTTCCTTACCAGGTCTCCCACTTCCCCAACCCCAATATACCTCCCAGACCACAGTCTTAGAAAAGAAGTTGAAGGTGTGGTATACAAATGCAGATGGAATAACAAACAAGTATGAGGAGTGGCACGAAAGAATCAAAGAGACATCCCCAGACATAATAGCACTCACAGAAACAAAACTCACCAGAATAATAACAGATTCAATCTTTCCATCCGGATACCAAATCCTCAGGAAAGACAGAGGGAGGAGAGGGGGAGGAGGAGTTGCACTGCTCATTAAAAACCAGTGGGATTTTGAGAAAATGGAAGGAATGGATGGCATGGGCGAAAGGGACTACTTAGTAGGAACAATCCAGTCTGAGGGACATAAGGTGATAATTGCAGTAATGTACAACCCACCACAGAACTGCAGGAGGCCAAGAGAAGAATACGATGAGAGCAACAGAGCAATGATCGACACACTAGCCGAGGTGGCCAGGAGAGCACACATGGGGGGAGCAAAGTTACTAGTTATGGGTGATTTCAATCACAAGGAGATTGACTGGGAAAACCTGGAGCCCCATGGGGGTCCCGAAACATGGAGAGCCAAGATGATGGATGTGGTACTGGAAAACCTCATGCATCAACATGTTAGAGACACTACCAGAGAGAGAGGAGAGGATGAACCAGCAAGACTGGACCTTGTATTCACCATGAGTAGTTCGGACATCGAGGGTATCATGTATGAAAGGCCCCTGGGAGCTAGTGATCATGTGGTTCTGTGCTTCGACTACATAGTTGAGCTCCAAGTGGAGAGAGTAGCAGGAATAGGCTGGGAAAAACCAAACTACAAAAGGGGGAACTACTCAGGCATGAGGAACTTCCTTCAAGACATTCAGTGGGAGAGGGAACTGACAGGAAAACCAGTACAAGAAATGATGGACTATGTAGCAACAAAATGCAAGGAGGCAGAGGAGAGGTTTGTTCCCAAGGGAAACAGAAATAATGGGAAGAACAGAACGAGTCCTTGGTTCACCCAAAGGTGTAGGGAGGCAAAAACTAGGTGTACTAGAGAATGGAAAAGGTACAGAAGACAGAGAACTCAGGAAAATAAAGAAATCAGCCGAAGAGCCAGAAACGAATATGCACAGATAAGAAGGGAGGCTCAGAGACAATATGAAAATGACATAGCATCAAAAGTAAAGACTGACCCGAAGCTGTTGTACAGCCACATCAGGAGGAAAACAACAGTCAAGGACCAGGTAATCAGACTGAGGAAGGGTGATGGGGAATTCACAAGAAACGACCAAGAGGTATGTCAGGAGCTCAACACAAGATTTAAAGAGGTATTTACAGTGGAAACCAGTAGGACTCCAGGAAATCAGAACAGGGGGGCACACCAGCAAGTGCTGGATGAGGTACATATAACCAAGGAGGAGGTGAAGAAGCTGCTATGCGAACTTGACACCTCAAAGGCGGTGGGACCAGACAACATCTCTCCATGGGTCCTTAAAGAGGGAGCAGAGATATTGTGTGAGCCATTAACAAAGATCTTCAACACATCATTTGAAACTGGGCAACTCCCTGAGGTATGGAAAATGGCAAATGTAGTCCCAATTTTTAAAAAGGGAGACAGACATGAGGCACTAAACTACAGACCTGTATCACTAACGTGTATAGTATGCAAGGTCATGGAGAAGATCATCAGGAGGAGAGTGGTGGGGCACCTGGAAAGAAACAAGTGTATAATTGACAACCAGCACGGTTTCAGGGAAGGAAAATCCTGTGTCACAAACCTACTAGAGTTTTATGACAAGGTGACAGAAGTAAGACAAGAGAGAGAGGGGTGGATCGACTGCATATTTTTGGACTGCAAGAAGGCCTTCGACACAGTTCCTCACAAGAGGTTACTGCAAAAGCTAGAGGATCAGGCACACATAACAGGAAAGGCACTGCAATGGATCAGAGAATACCTGACAGGGAGGCAACAACGAGTCATGGTACGCGACGAGGTGTCAGAGTGGGCGCCTGTGACAAGCGGGGTTCCACAGGGGTCAGTCCTAGGACCTGTGCTGTTCTTGGTATATGTGAACGACATAACGGAAGGGATAGACTCAGAAGTGTCCTTGTTTGCAGATGATGCGAAGTTAATGAGAAGAATCAAATCGGATGAGGATCAGGCAGGACTACAAAGAGACCTGGACAGGCTACAAGCCTGGTCCAGCAACTGGCTCCTTGAATTTAACCCTGCCAAATGCAAAGTCATGAAGATTGGGGAAGGGCAAAGAAGACCGCAGACACAATATAGTTTAGATGGCCAAAGACTGCAAACCTCACTCAAGGAAAAAGATCTGGGGGTGAGTATAACACCGAGCATATCTCCTGAGGCGCACATCAATCAGATAACTGCTGCAGCATACGGGCGCCTGGCAAACCTACGGATAGCGTTCCGATACCTCAGTAAGGATTCGTTTAAGACTCTGTATACCATTTACGTCAGGCCCATACTGGAGTATGCAGCACCAGTTTGGAATCCACACCTAGTCAAGCACGTCAAGAAATTAGAGAAAGTGCAAAGGTTTGCAACAAGACTAGTCCCAGAGCTACGGGGATTGTCCTACGAAGAAAGGTTGAGGGAAATCGGCCTGACGACACTGGAGGACAGGAGGGTCAGGGGAGACATGATAACGACATATAAAATACTGCGCGGAATAGACAAGGTGGACAAAGACGGGATGTTCCAGAGAAGGGACACAGACACAAGAGGTCACAATTGGAAGTTGAAGACTCAGATGAATCAAAGGGATGTTAGGAAGTATTTCTTCAGTCATAGAGTAGTCAGGCCGTGGAATAGCCTAGAAAGTGACGTAGTGGAGGCGGGAACCATACATAGTTTTAAGGCGAGGTATGATAGAGCTCATGGGGCAGGGAGAGAGAGGACCTAGTAGCAATCAGCGAAGAGGCGGGGCCAGGAGCTGTGACTCGACCCCTGCAACCACAAATAGGTGAGTACAAATAGGTGAGTACACACACACACACTACGAAAAGCGAGGGACCACTGTATATATATATATATATATATATATATATATATATATATATATATATATATATATATATATATATATATATATATATATATATATATATATATATATACATATATATATATATATATATATATATATATATATATATATATATATATATATATTTATATATATATATATATATATATATATATATATATATATATATATATATATATATATATATATATATATTGCACAAAAAAATTTCACTGTATGTATTCCGCAAAATTGGCTATTGGATTTTTTTTTAGGGCAGCCGCCTAGCTGACTCTGTTGATCTGGCAAGATGTTTATTTAGAACTCTTACAAAATTACATCAAACATTTAAATCACCCCCTTTCCATTATTTTCACAATAGATCGTGACAGCGGAAGAAGCAATGCCGCTGGTGAAGCAGGGAAGTTACACACTATTTTCCCCCAAATTCCACATTACGGTCGTCATCGATTCCTTCTACACTGATAAGTACGGTCAGACACCCTATTATATCACTAATGAAGGAATCCACGTTTTAGCTGAATTTGGATGGGGGTTTCGGTATGTATATTTTGTTAATATTTACAGTGTATCATGAACTCTGGTGTAGTCTAGGCCTGCACACCTGGCTGTAGCACCAAAACTATATATATATATATATATATATATATATATATATATATATATATATATATATATATATATATATATATATATATATATATATATATATATATATATATATATATATATATATATATATATATTTCGGGCAGGGTGGCCCGAAAAAGAAAACTTTCACCATCATTCCCACCCCACTTTCTTGCCAGAGGAACGCTTGCACTACACTTATAAAACTGCAACATTTTCGAGCCAGACCTATTATCAGTTCTGTGGGATCAGCATCATATGCCTTGTCAAAATGGTTGGTAAAAATATTAACTCTTTTGCTTGGACTCAGAAATGTTAATTTCTGACGCCCACATAATAAACAATGTTGATCTCATCGACAAATTGCAAAATATCAGTCAACATGTCTAGTGATTTTACACTTGTTAATTTTGATGTCACTGCGTTGTTGACGAGAGTCCTTGTTCCCGACTTGCTGTCTTATTTGGAAGAAGAATTAGATGAGTTCTCTTCGCCTTTTGATAAAAATACCATCAATGATTTGATTAAGCTGTGTGTAGTTGATTGCAAGTTTGAGCTGAGGGGAAATACTATGCTCATGAACAGGGAATGGCGATGGGTAATCCGTTGTTCCCTTATTGAGCAATCTGCACGTGGAATTTTTCGAGGCTAGACTGGTGAAAGATATCCTTTCATGTAGAATTAAATGGTTCACATATGTGAATGACATCAGAGACTTTTGAGGAAACTTAAGGCACACGGAATAGGAGGAGAAATTTTTTCCCTGGGTAAAGGCATGGTTGACAAATAGGCAGCAGAGAGTTTGCCGAATGCTCTTAAAAGATTTATTATTCAAGTGGTATTTAAAAATTCACGGATGATTAGAAGAATTCTGTTAAAGAATGCGCCTCACCAGTGTGTTGGTGGTGTCTACAGAGTTGGTTGCAACGGTTGCATTCTCTCCTGTTTGGGGCAAATGGGAAAAAAATCGGAGGTAAGAATGTCCCATCACCGTTATTCGATGCGTATAGCACAGGAGTCGAACCAATTTTCAACCATGTTAGAGCTTGTAATAACCTGGTAAATTGGCGGGAAGCAGGAGTCAACTTCCTTGTTTCTCCAGGATTGAAAGGAATGTTGTAGAATTGGCAATTATTAAGAGTGATAAGCAGTCATTATACAATATCAGTGATGGGTTGTTCAAATTAGATGCATTTTCAGTTGAGGCAATAGTACACAGTCTAAAATTGGGCTCCTATATGAATGCATTAGACTGTCTTAAATGTAGTGCCACACCGAGGAATAAGGGCCTTTTTTTTTCCTACAGTTTCTGAAGGATGAACCAGAGTTTGCCTCAGAATTATATGGGTTGAATAATGGGTTGAATAATGGGTGGCCGTCTTTCTTGTTATTACAGATGCCTCGCTCATTAAATGAGTTTAAACACCCCCATTTCCTTTAGATAACTGTTAAAAGTTTCCCCTATAATTGTTACCGTTTTCTCTCACTTTAAATGGACACACTGTCCGGTTGGAGGCTACCCTATAATTTCCTGTGACTTCTATATCACTGACAATACATTTATGCATGTTAAGTTATTGACATCATAGTGGAATAAGCCCAATTTTTTGTTATTGCCACGTTAATTTTGTTTATGTTATTACAGTATCAATGCTTGTGGGATTTTTCTAATGCTATAATATTCATCCTTCTAGCTGTGGGCACTGGTGTGCCTGGGGGGGCACCTCCTGTTTCCTTCTCTCTCCCTCACTCACTCAGTGAATATGGTCCTTTGGGAACGTACTTACTTAGACATTCACCTCTTTCCTGCAATTTTGCACGCTCCTGATGATGTGTTGATTGCAACACGAAAGGCCTACAGCTATCATTTTACTCCCCCCGTGGTTGTTTTGCATCCTGTATCGCTTGGGTTGGGATATTTGCATTATATATATATATATATATATATATATATATATATATATATATATATATATATATATATATATATATATATATATATATATATATATATATATATATATATATATATATATATATATATATGTCGTGCCGATTAGGTAAAACTCGCTATTTTGGCTTAAATAGGAATGCACTTTTTGCCGAATATGGCAGCGAAAATTTGTGTATGCAATAATTTCTCAAAATTCATTCTGTACCTAACAAAATATATATATATATATTCATTGTGTTTGTTTTTTACAAATTATTGTAAACTTATCTAAAATATATTTAGTAGGATTAAGCTCAATTAAATTGTGCTTGTTATAATAAGGTTAGGTAAGTTTTCTAAGGCTCTTTTTGGTACAAAATTATTAATTTTTACATTAATATAAATGAAATAAATATATCTTAATTTTAAATGAGATTCTTGCTATTTATCCAATTTTACCTGCATATATACATACATACATACATACATACATATATATATATATATATATATATATATATATATATATATATATATATATATATATATATATATATATATATATATATATATACATATATATATAAACATATACGTCCTTATTCTTCCTCAGCAAAGGTGCGCCATTTCGACAACGCTTTAACCAGTTGTGTTTGCAGTTAAAAGGCTCTGGAATTTCCGGGAAATGGATTAAAGAGGTGATAGCCAAAAGAGTGAAGGAGAACCGAGAAGGAACAGCACTCAACTCTCAGCGATCCTTGGAAAGCACACAGAAAGCGAGTATCTCTCACTACAACATTACTAAATTTTGTAACACATCCAGTATGATGATTCCTAAGAAATTATTTCATTTCAAATATTTTTCACTTTCATTTTTCACACACACACACACACACACACACACACACACACACACACACACACACACACAAACACACAAACCTACTGGAGTTCTATGGCATGGTGACAGCAGTAAGACAAGAGAGAGAGGGGTGGGTGCATTGCATTTTCTTGAACTACAAGAAGGCGTTTGACACAGATCCACACAAGAGATTAGTGCAAAAACTGGAGGACCAAGCAGGGATAACAGGGAAGGCACTACAATGAATCAGGGAATACTGGTCAGGAAGACAGCAGCGAGTCATGGTACGTGGCGAGGTGTCAGAGTGGGCACATGTGACCAGTGGGGTTCCACAGGGGTCAGTCCTAGGACCAGTGCTATTTCTGTTATTCGTGAACGACATGACGGTAGGAATAGATTCCGAAGTGTCCCTGTTTGCAGATGACGTGAAGTTGATGAGAAGAATTCATTCGATCGAAAACCAGGCAAAACTGCAAAGGGATTTGGACAGGCTGCAGACCTGGTCCAGCAATTAGCTCCTGGAGTTCAACCCCACCAAGTGCAAAATCATGAAGATTGGGGAAGTGCAAAGAAGACCGCAGACGGAGTACAGTCTAGGGGGCCTGAGACTGCAAACCTCGCTCAAGGAAAAAGATCTTGGGGTGAGTATAACACCAGGCACATCTCCTGAAGCGCACATCAACCAAATAACTGCTGCAGCATATGGGCGCCAAGCAAACCTCAGAACAGCGTTCCGACATCTTAATAAGGAATCATTCAGGACCCTGTACACCGTGTATGTTAGGCCCATATTGGAGTATGCGGCACCAGTTTGGAACCTACACCTAGCCAAGCACGTAAAGAAACTAGAGAAAGTGCAAAGGTTTGCAACAAGACTAGTCCCAGAGCTAAGAGGTATGTCCTACGAGGAGAGATTAAGGGAAATCAACCTGACGACACTGGAGGACAGGAGAGATAGAGGGGACATGATAACGACATACAAAATACTGAGAGGAATTGACAAGGTGGACAAAGACAGGATGTTACAGCGATGGGACACAGTAACAAGGGGACACAGTTGGAAGTTGAAGACACAGATGAATCACAGGAATGTTCGGAAATATTTCTTCAGCCACAGAGTAGTCAGGAAGTGGAATAGTTTGGGAAGCGATGCAGTGGAGGCAGAATCCATACATAGCTTTAAGCAGAGGTATGATAAATCTCACGGTTCAGGGAGAGTGACCTAGTAGCGACCAGTGAAGAGGCGGGGCTAGGAGCTTGGACTAGACCCCTGCAACCTCAACTAGGTGAGTACGACTAGGTGAGTACACATACACACACACACACACACACAACAGGCAAACACAAGCACACACCCACTAACACACGCAAACATATACACGTACTCACAAACACACGCAGTCACACACGCATGCCAATACAAATAATCCCACCCACATACTAGTACATGCATATGCACACACACACGCACTTCTGGCAAAGCCAGATGCTGTGACTTGACCCTTACAACCAGAAATAGGTGAGTGTACACACACATGTCTAAAAGAAGCATTTACACTCACACACACAAACAAACAAACACACAGTAGCGGTCAGTGAAGAGGCGGGGCAAAGAGCTGAGTCTCGACCTCTGCAACCATAATTAGGTGAGTACGCACACACACACACACACACACCCTTACACATAAAGTGTAAAGTTCAGGGTAACTAATGCATTATAAAAAACAGGATCCCAGAAAGTAGGTCGAAGAGGCAAGGGAATTGAGGAAAGTTGATATGAGAGGGAACTATGGGAAGCAGGGCTCAAGAAAACGATGGAACAAAAGTGGGAAAGGTGGCTAAACGAGTTTAACAGCTCAGTTGTGGAGAGGATGGCTGAAGAGAGCAAGAAGTGGAAACAACGAGGTGTACCTGCAGAAGTTCGGATGCAGAGCCTACTAGACAAGCTGAAATGTTGAAGCAGGATTCAGTGCTAAGGATCGAAATGGAAATGGTGTTGAGAACACGCATATCAGTGGACAGTGAGGTAACTGAAGGATGGGAAGGAGAAAATAAGTTCTGTGCAGAAGTACTATAAGGCCACTGAGCAATCCAGGAAATGTTATGGGAAGCAGCAATGAAGATGGTTAAGTCAGACCCAGAGATACGAATGGAAAAGAAATGAGAAGAGGAGAGGGACAGGTCAATAATTTTTTATGGGCTTTAGGAGATTGAAAGGAGGACATTTGAAAAAAAGATTGCAGAGGGTCTAAAAAGGATTAAAAATATCATCGAACAGGTGAGAAAGATACGACCGAGCTCACAATTTTTCAGAGAATTGGGGGATATTCGAGAGGAAAAACATCGCCTTGTCAGACTGACATTCATGATAAATATGGCATTAAACAGGATCTTGCAGGAGAGACTACAATTAAAGAATTCACAGTTATACCAACAGGTGTATCTCGAATAGGTGTATCTTCAATAGTTGGGATTTTCCAAATAAAAAGAATTTCACACACAAAAAAAAAAAACATATCCGTGCCCCATACACAAATTTTTGTGGAGCAGCTAATGGTAACTGGGCTTACGTAGATGTTTCCAGGAGAGAGTGAAGCCGGGATCTTGACGACAGATAGAGTAATTTCGTGTTTTTGTATTAATTCTGTAGAATGTGAACAAGATATATATATATTGGTAATATATATTTATCCCGTTTTATGGTTTTATGAGACTTTCTCGTTTTCCCATGTGTTTCTGTCATGATACATCAGATGTGTTCAGCAGCAGTCTATGACTTGTGTCATAGACTTTAGTCATTTCTTTGTTCAGTCATCACTGACTGCAAGAGAGCAACACAACTGTTTCATCGTATAAATAACAGAGGAAAATAAGGTTGTCCTCAACTATTATCTACCTCACTGAAATCATACAATCGAACAAAGGAATATATTATAAAGCAAGAATGCGATGAGGCAGTTAATTCTAAATATTTTTAACACACCGGCCGTTTTTCACCAAGTAGGTGACCTTAAGAAGAAGTTCAAACGTATTAACAGCCATTCACTAATTCACTGTCATTCCAGAGTCGTAGTTTACCTGGAGATAGTTCCGGGGGTCAATGCCCCCTCGGCCCGGTCTAGTAGTGACATCACCATTCGAATGGTAGTCCGTTTTGAAACATCTTCGCCCTTCCTTTTGAGGGAGTGAAGAACTGAGAATGTATGTTGGTGTAAAGACAGAAAAATAAGATCATAGTTGTATCTTTACTGATGTTAATTAAGCCTTTCTTTAATAATTTTCTACATTCCACAGGAGGAGAAGACAGAGGCGTTGCGGTTATACCAGTTGCAGGGTGCGTTCTATTTGATGTTTCTGGGCTACGTCACAGCTTCTTTTGCGATGCTGGGAGAACAGATACATAAATATCTTATTGATCTCCAGTAACCCTGTGTCCTAACTTTGTATGAGCATTTCTGAAAAAAAAACGATGTCAGGTGCTTCTCGTTTCTTCAGCATTGTTCTGCCACCATCACTCAGCTTGGGATCCTCAGAGAAAAAACATACAACTACTTACATTACTTTTGTTCGGTGATTCATTGTTAATAAAACTGGTATCACACCAAAAAGGAAACGAAATGTTTGCTAACGTATGGCAAGATAAACAAATATTTTGACTTCTACCATTCGCTTTTTCTTGTGTTGATAAGTAAGAAAATAAGTACACTTAGAACTAATGAACAAATTAGTACCCTAAGGACTTATTCACACCTAATCTCTCTCGCTCATAAACCTATTTAACAATTTCGTTAACATATTTAAATTATTAGGTTAAATACGTTATATGCAAGTTTATTCTGCTCACCGTCATACACTAAATTTCAATATAACATAAACTAGATTTATTTAATATTCATGCATAGTTATGAGGGATGTCAACACCCGACAACAGAATCTACGTTAACCTTCAATGACCTAAAAAAATTAAGAAAATTTGAAAAATTCTATCATCATTTTATTTTTCCCGTAGGTGTACATTCCTTCGGTTATGAGGTACTGTTTTTGTTTATACCACACACTGTAAACAGTTTGATAAAGTAGACAATGTAAATCTTTGTTTATACCACACACTGTAAACAGTTTGATAAAGTAGACAATGTAAATCTTTGTTTATACTACACACTGTAAACAGTTTGATAAAGAAGACAATGTAAATCTTTGTTTATACCACACACTGTAAACAGTTTGATAAAGTAGACAATGTAAATCTTTGTTTATACCACACACTGTAAACAGTTTGATAAAGAAGACAATGTAAATCTTTGTTTATACCACACACTGTAAACAGTTTGATAAAGAAGACAATGTAAATCTTTGTTTATACCACACACTGTAAACAGTTTGATAAAGTAGACAATGTAAATCTTTGTTTATACCACACACTGTAAACAGTTTGATAAAGTAGACAATGTAAATCTTTGTTTATACCACACACTGTAAACAGTTTGATAAAGAAGACAATGTAAATCTTTGTTTATACCACACACTGTAAACAGTTTGATAAAGTAGACAATGTAAATCTTTGTTTATACCACACACTGTAAACAGTTTGATAAAGAAGACAATGTAAATCTTTGTTTATACCACACACTGTAAACAGTTTGATAAAGAAGACAATGTAAATCTTTGTTTATACCACACACTGTAAACAGTTTGATAAAGTAGACAATGTAAATCTTTGTTTATACCACACACTGTAAACAGTTTGATAAAGAAGACAATGTAAATCTTTGTTTATACCACACACTGTAAACAGTTTGATAAAGAAGACAATGTAAATCTTTGTTTATACCACACACTGTAAACAGTTTGATAAAGAAGACAATGTAAATCTTTGTTTATACCACACACTGTAAACAGTTTGATAAAGTAGACAATGTAAATCTTTGTTTATACTACACACTGTAAACAGTTTGATAAAGAAGACAATGTAAATCTAGTGTCCGTTCTTTGCTTTACCTTCATTTCATGTGTGTGTCTTTGTGTGTGTGTGTGTGTGTGTGTGTGTGTGTGTGTGTGTGTGTGTGTGTGTGTGTGTGTGTGTGTGTGTGTGTGTGTGTGTGTGTGTGTGTGTGTGTGTGTGTGAGTGTGTGTGTGTGTGTCTGTGTGTGTGTGTGTCTGTCTGTGTGTGTGTGTGTGTCTGTGTGTGTGTGTGTATGTGTCTGTGGGTCTGTTTGTGTGTATGTCTGTGTGTGTATGTCTATGTGCGTGTGTCTGCGTGTGTGTGTCTGTGTGTCTGTTTGTGTGTAGCTTAATAAACCGAAAATACCAAATAGATCAACTCCCTTAATAAGTATACTTGTCCCCCCCAAAAAAATCTTTTACAGACTGAGAGAGAATTTTATTTCATTGACAATAATATGAGTTCTTTTATTTTTAGACCAAAAATAAATTAGAAACCTCGCTTAACGTTACATAAACCAACCTCGCTTAACGTTACACAAACCAACCTCGCTTAACGTTACACAAACCAACCTCGCTTAACGTTACACAAACCAACCTCGCTTAACGTTACACAAACCAACCTCGCTTAACGTTACATAAACCAACCAAATATTTTTGCAGTTACCATTTAATAACAATTAAATAAAATCTATAATATACATATTTTTTGGTTATACTCGTATTAAAATAACAGAATTATAGCATAAACAGTGCTGGATCAGCCGGGCTGTGGCTCGTACATTGGACTGCGTGCGGCCAGCAGTAACAGCCTAGTTGATCAGGCCCTGATTCATAGGGAGGCCTGGTCATGGACCGGGCCGCGGGGGCTTTGATCCCTGGAATAACCTCCAGGTAACCTCCAGGTAAACAAATTTTCAATCTGATAACTTGAAAGAAGACCGTGTTGTCGAATAGGCCTAACTCACCAGGTGATATCTAAAGCTTATGAACCTTCTGCTATTCTATATTTTTTTTACATTTCCGTGATAATGTGAAAATTCACGAAAGTGCTTGGAGATATATATGTCGTGCCGAATAGGTAAAATTGGTCAATTAGAAAGAACTCATTTAAAATTAAGTCCTTTCTAAAAAAAAATTTTATACACCCATTTGGCAGTCTGCGGGACTGTGAGTATTGTTGGATGGCTGGGAACGGGACTCTCTCTAGGCTGGGCATCCAGCTGTAACACGGCTCCTCTTTATATCATTGAGTTCACTGTGTCTGTATCTGTATGATATCATTGAGTTCACTGGAGCTGTTCAGGCCATTTAAACCCTATTGATCAGCTTGCACATCGTCACAAATACCCATATATTCTATGTTAATAGGAGCAGACAGGCGGAGAGGCAGTGCAATACAGAGTCTGTCGGTCGAGGCGTGTTCTCATTGCCGAAGTGGGATCTGTTTGGAGGAAGTCGCCAAAGTGGTTTGCACTCACAGCTTTGAGACGGGCAGTCTCCCTGTTAGATGCTGCAGCCCTGAGAATGTTGGCATGAACATTTTCAGTGATGAGATCATCCCAATTCGACAGTTTGCAGGCCAGTGCTGCACTAGCTTGTGGTGCTCGAGCAGGGAGAGTCTTCCATTTGGTAATGTTACTGCTGTAGCTAGGATCCTTTATTCCTGCTGAGTCACCAAGGTAGTCCGGAAGAATTTGTATTTACTCGTCTATTGCAATGGAGGAAGATAAGAAAGCCTAATAAGCAGTCATTGTCCATCTTGGTCTAATTGGCAAGGTTGCACTTTACTGAATAAGCCGAACGAAAATTTGTTTTTGCTATATATGAGCGGAGATCGATCTGAACATTACGACAAAAAAATTATGTTTATCATTAATTTTAAGTGACAGTAAATAAATTTAAATTAACCTTATGATATATAAAGCAGAATTCAGTAGAAAATATATGGTAGTTTAAAGGGAGTTAGGTGAGGTTTCTTGATAACATTTTCAATGAAAAAATTATATCAAGTCATTTTTTTTTTTTGAAAAGTTTAATTTCTAAGGGAGTTCGGCCATTGGGCAAGTTAGGCTTATTAGGCTGTGACTGTTGTAGTTGCAGTGCAACTATGTTAGTGGTTGTTGCATTGCTGCTTCTGAGTTTGTGTTTGTTACAGTGGTGCATTATGGTTAGCATGTGTTGCTATAGTACATAATAGATAATGTTTGTTACGGTGGTGCATGATAGATAGTGTGTGTTGCAGTGGTTCATTATAGTTAGTGTGTATTGCAGTGGTTAATTATAGTTAGTGTATATTGCAGTGGTGCGGATTTGTCAGTGGTGTTTCTGTCCTGTTCTATCAGTAACGATTATTGCACTGCAGTTGGTGTAACGTTTAATCAGTACTTCACACGTCTTCGTAGCTCCTACGATAAAATCACGTTTTATAATATTTTTTCTTAGTTTAGTGATATACATTACATATTTTGTTTATAAATATCAAATATATTAGTGCATCATTGTTAGTTTATGTTTTAGTGGTGCAGCTGTGTGTGTATTTGCTGCAGTGGTATTGCAGTGCTGCTGCAGGGCACTAGTGCAGATTAGAGATAAACACAGCTCTGCAGATATTTTCGTGATTGATGCTGGGTTTCAGCTGCGTTAGTGCAGTGTCAAGCTTGCAGTTTTGTTAGTGGTTTTCGCAGTGGTGCAGCTGTGTTAGTGGAAAAGGTACTGATGTGTTAGTAGTTGTTGCAGAGCTACAGATGCGTTAATTGCAGTTGGCAGATGCTTTTCGAGTTGTTGCTGTTCTCCAGGTATGTTAGTTGTAGATGTGGAGCTGTTCAGTTCTTAGTAGGTGTTGCATTAGCGCTACTGTGTCATTTGTTGTTGCAGTGCTACTGCTGTATGAGGGGTTATTGCATTTATGCAGCAGTGTTAGTAGGTGTTGGAGCTGTGCAGGTGTTGAGTAGTACTTGTAGCTGCACTTGTGGTTCTGTGATAGTGGTTGCGGTGTGTAGATGCTGAAGTGTTACTGATTGTTTCAATGCTATATCTCTGTTAGTGGATACTGTTGTAGCACTGCGTCAGTAGCAGTGCCGTAGCCATGCCAGTGGCTGTTGCACTGCTGCAGCTGCTGACTATGTTCTTCTACATCATGCTGTTGTACTGCTGTTTCTGTCTTCTTGCTGCTGAAACTTCTATTGCCTCTGCTTCTTTAGTTACTTCATTTGCTGCTTCTGTTAATCCTCATTCTGATGATTTTGCTGTTCCTACAAATCAAGTTTCTGTCATTTTCTGTGCTACTGCTCATCTTCCACCAATGCTAGTAATAACAACTGCTAGTAATAACAATTGCTAGTAATAACAACTGCTAGTAATGCCGGTTCTGCTGATACCACTTCTCTGATGGCGATGGTGGTGGCAATAGTGGTAGCTGGTGCTGGTAGTGGTTCAGGGAGTGGGGATAAGATAAGAAAAGATTTCGTTCGGATTTTTAACCCAGGAGGGTTAGCCACCCAGGATAACCCAAGAAAGTCAGTGCGTCATCGAGGACTGTCTAACTTATTTCCATTGGGGTCCTTAATCTTGTCCCCCAGGATGCGACCCACACCAGTCGACTAACACCCAGGTACCTATTTGCTGCTAGGTGAACAGGACAGCAGGTGTAAGGAAACGTGTCGAATGTTTCCACCCGCCGGGAATCGAACCCGGGCCCTCCGTGTGTGAAGCGGGAGCTTTAGCCACCAGGCCACCGGGTAGTTGAGGATGTGGGATGGTGGAAGTGGTGGTAGTGGTGGTTGTAGTGGTGGTGGTTCTGGCGGTGATGGTGGTGGTACTGGCGGTGGTGGAGGCGGGACAACCCTCTCCGTGATTATATAAGCCAGACTAACACTGCTGGGGAAACACTCGCTTGGAGTCGCCACCACGGGAAGTGAAACACTGTGTGAACCACCACGGGAAGTGAGCCACTGTGTGAACCACCACAGGAAGTGAACCAGTGTGCCTGGAACCTACCTCAGGTATCGTTACTATGATAGCATCAAAAAAATTTTTGTCTGTTAGTTAGTTTACGAGTTTCATTATTTTCACTCGTTCTTATCACTTTTTGATCACTTTTACTATTAAACTTATTAAATTTGCCTCGTCTATGTTTCCTGATACACAAAACTTTATTAACGACATTAAAAATTTTTATTAAAGCAAATTTGTTTTTATTTATGAAGGAAACAAAACTTATGTAGGGAGATGAATTTTTTTTTTTAAATTCTTTACCAATTGCTTATGTCATTGTCAATGACGGTCTTCAGGTCTGTATTTAAACAGTTTGATAAATATTTATTTTTAATAAGTTTAATTAAAAAGCAAATCTTTAAATTTACGTTGTTGCTAACATAAACCGAACTCCTGTGGAAATCGCAAATTTATGTGTGAATAGTATACAGTTATTATTTTTTTTTTTTTTTTTTTTTTTTTTTTTTTTTTGGGCATCGACACCATGCCTAACCCTTCATCGACACCATGCCTAACCCTTCTAGGGTAGGGTAGGTGCCTGAGCCCGAGCTTACAGCTCACAAGACTGTCATTCCCATTAGCCCCCTTGGGGCGGGGATGACAGACCAGAGAGGCCTAGCTTGTGGCTAGGCCTGGGGACAGTTGGTCCCAAAGATGAGGAGGTACTTGTGCCTCCTCCCATGGGAGACTTAGGTCTCAGACACTCCCTAAAGAGGGAGCCAAGGCCGGGCCACCACTTGGACAAGGCCCGGGCCGGGAGAATACCGGCTAATCTTTAACTAACTAACTAACTAATGTGGAGCATTTTGGATCGACACCATGCCTAACCCTTCTAGGGTAGGGTAGGTGCCTGAGCCCGAGCCTTTAACTCATAAGACTGTCATTCCCATTTGCCCCCTTGGGGCGGGGATGGCAGACCAGAGAGGCCTAGCTTGTGGCTAGGCCTGGGGACAGTTGGTCCCAAAGATGAGGAGGTACTTGTATCTCCTCCCATGGGAGACTTCGGTCTCAGACACTCCCTAAAGAGGGAGCCAAGGCCGGGCCACCACTTGGAAAAGGCCCGGGCCGGGAGAATACCGGCTAATCTTTAATAATAATAATTCTTAAGCCATCGACACCCTGCCTAACCCTTCTAGGGCAGGGTAGGTGCCTGAGCCCGAGCCTTTAACTCATAAGACTGTCATTCCCATTTGCCCCCTTGGGGCGGGGATGGCAGACCAGAGAGGCCTAGCTTGTGGCTAGGCCTGGGGACAGTTGGTCCCAAAGATGAGGAGGTACTTGTGCCTCCTCCCACATCGACACCATGCCTAACCCTTCTAGGGTAGGGTAGGTGCCTGAGCCCGAGCCTTTAGCTCATAAGACTGTCATTCCCATTAGCCCCCTTGGGGCGGGGATGGCAGACCAGAGAGGCCTAGCTTGTGGCTAGGCCTGGGGACAGTTGGTCCCAAAGATGAGGAGGTACTTGTGCCTCCTCCCATGGGAGACTTAGGTCTCAGACACTCCCTAAAGAGGGAGCCAAGGCCGGGCCACCACTTGGACAAGGCCCGGGCCGGGAGAATACCGGCTAATCTTTAACTAACCAGAGAGGCCTAGCTTGTGGCTAGGCCTGGGGACAGTTGGTCCCAAAGATGAGGAGGTACTTGTGCCTCCTCCCATGGGAGACTTAGGTCTCAGACACTCCCTAAAGAGGGAGCCAAGGCCGGGCCACCACTTGGAAAAGGCCCGGGCCGGGAGAATACCGGCTAATCTTTAATAATAATAATAACTAATTGCTGAGCTTGCACCATCTGCAGCTCATAAGACTGCCATCCCCACGAGCCCCTTTGAGGCGGGGTAGATGGCAGACCAGAGGCCTAGCTTCTCCCTACGAGCCCCGTGAGGGCGGGGAATGTGGCTAGGCCTGGGGACACTTGGTCCCAAAGATGAGGAGGTACTTGTACCTCCTCCCATGGGAGACTTAAGTCTCGAGACACTCCCCAGATAGGGAGCCAAGGCCGGGTCACCACTACTTGGAAAAGACCCGGGCCGGGAGAATACCGGCGAATAAAAAAAAAAGATCGTCACCATGCCTAACCCTTCTAGGGTAGGGTAGGTGCCTGAGCCCGAACTGACAGCTCACAAGACTGTCATTCCCATTAGCCCCCTTGGGGCGGGGATGGCAGACCAGAGAGGCCTAGCTTGTGGCTAGGCCTGGGGACAGTTGGTCCCAAAGATGAGGAGGTACTTGTGCCTCCTCCCATGGGAGACTTAGGTCTCAGACACTCCCTAAAGAGGGAGCCAAGGCCGGGCCACCACTTGGAAAAGGCCCGGGCCGGGAGAATACCGGCGAATCTTTAATAATAATAATAGTAGCAAGACGTACCTGAAATCTTGCATGTGTATCATACAGAAAAAAGAGACACCAGCAATCCTGCCATCATGTGAAACAATTACAGGCTTTCGTTTTACACTCGGCAGGACGGTAGTACCTCCCTGGGAGGTTGCTGTCTACCAACCTACTACCTATAACAGGTATTATAATCACACATATATAAAAAGAAAATGTTTGAGGTAATACAACAAATAATAAGTTGATCACAAAGAGTTTGCTTCCAAAGGTTCCTGTTAACATTTATGTTAATTAAATCTAATGATTTTGACATCATTGTCTAACTTCAAATAACACTGCACTAATACACTCACGTAAGATATGTGCATAGATCCTTTGTTAAAAGGTAACATGTATGGCAGTTATTATTGAGAGAATTAATGGTTAAACGGAGAGCAAGATTACTGACGAGGCATAGGAGGCTTTTTTAGAAAGTAAGAAGGAAACGAGAGGGTGGATAGAGGAGAGATGTGGCAGATGTTGCAAATTCATGGAATAGGTTGTAGGTTACTAAATACTGTTATGAGTTTTAATGAAGATAGTTCGTCCAATATTATGGTTGAAAAGAGACAGGATGATTACTGTCACTTAGAGTAGTCCTTAGACAGGTATGTGTGATGTCACGCATAGATGAAGGCTGTGAAAATAAATACCATAGTATTGGGGAGACATCTGGGATTAAAATGCTGAATCTAATTTATAGTAAGTATTTTCACAGTCGTTTTTTGCTGATGGTACTGTGTACTAGGAGATTCTGAAGAGAAGTTGCAAAAGTTGTAAAAGGATGGAAATTAAAAGTGAACATAGGAAAGAAAAAGGTAACAAAGTTAACAATTGAGTTAGGTAATGAAAGTCTAAATATAAGATAGAAAGAGGTAATAAGGAGTAAGTGAATGTGTTCAAATATTTGAAAGAGGAATGACATATATATGTATGTATATATATATATATATATATATATATATATATATATATATATATATATATATATATATATATATATATATATATATATATATATATATATATATATATATATATATATATATATATATATATATGCAATAAGATCACAGTAAACAGGTGATTTCAAAATATGCAAAACAACCACTCTGAAAGAATAGAGAAATTCCAAGCGCTTTCGTGACTACTCACATTATCAAGGAACTATGAAAGTGAAGCATCCAAAGAAGCTATATAAGGGGTCCGGCCAGCACCTAACTATCAGATCCCACAACAGTTAAACACGTGACGCGCGGCGAGGCAACTCGGATAGGTCCTTTGCAAAACTCACCCCCAAACTATTCTACCCAAGAAAATTTAAAAATTATTTGTCCAGTGTATTATTAAATTCTTCCCAATTTATAAATGTGAGTAGTCACGAAAGCGCTTGGAATTTCTCTATTCTTTCAGAGTGGTTGTTTTGCATATTCTGAAATCACCTGTTTACTGTGATCTTATTGCATATATATATATATATATATATATATATATATATATATATATATATATATATATATATATATATATATATATATATATATATATATCGTGCCGAATATGTAAAACTGGTCAATTAGCAAGAACTCATTTAAAATTAAGTCCTTTCTAAAATTTTCTCTTATACGTTTAAAGATATATTTTTTTCATCATATATATATATATATATATATATATATATATATATATATATATATATATATATATATATATATATATATATATATATATATATATATGTCGTGCCGAATATGTAAAACTGGTCAATTAGCAAGAACTCATTTAAAATTAAGTCCTTTCTAAAATTTTCTCTTATACGTTTAAAGATATATTTTTTTCATTAATGTTAATGTAAAAATTTATAATTTTGCATATATATATATATATATATATATATATATATATATATATATATATATATATATATATACATGTATATATATATATATATATATATATACATGTATATATATATATATATATATATACATATATATATAAATATAGATATATTTTTTTTTTTTTTCAACAAGTCGGCCGTCTCCCACCGAGGCAGGGTGACCCAAAAAAGAAAGAAAATCCCCAAAAAGAAAATACTTTCATCATCATTCAACACTTTCACCACACTCACACATTATCACTGTTTTTGCAGAGGTGCTCAGAATACAACAGTTTAGAAGCATATACGTATAAAGATACACAACATATCCCTCCAAACTGCCAATATCCCAAACCCCTCCTTTAAAGTGCAGGCATTGTACTTCCCATTTCCAGGACTCAAGTCCGACTATATGAAAATAACCGGTTTCCCTGAATCCCTTCACTAAATATTACCCTGCTCACACTCCAACAGATCGTCAGGTCCCAAGTACCATTCGTCTCCATTCACTCCTATCTAACACGCTCACGCACGCTTGCTGGAAGTCCAAGCCCCTTGCCCACAAAACCTCCTTTACCCCCTCTCTCCAACCCTTTCGAGGACGACCCCTACCCCGCCTTCCTTCCCCTATAGATTTATATGCTTTCCATGTCATTCTACTTTGATCCATTCTCTCTAAATGACCAAACCACCTCAACAACCCCTCTTCTGCCCTCTGACTAATACTTTTATTAACTCCACACCTTTTCCTAATTTCCACACTCCGAATTTTCTGCATAATATTTACACCACACATTGCCCTTAAACAGGACATCTCCACTGCCTCCAACCGTCTCCTCGCTGCTGCATTTACCACCCAAGCTTCACACCCATATAAGAGTGTTGGTACTACTATACTTTCATACATTCCCTTCTTTGCCTCCATAGATAACGTTTTTTGACTCCACATATACCTCAACGCACCACTCACCTTTTTTCCCTCATCAATTCTATGATTAACCTCATCCTTCATAAATCCATCCGCCGACACGTCAACTCCCAAGTATCTGAAAACATTCACTTCTTCCATACTCCTCCTCCCCAATTTGATATCCAATTTTTCTTTATCTAAATCATTTGATACCCTCATCACCTTACTCTTTTCTATGTTCACTTTCAACTTTCTACCTTTACACACATTCCCAAACTCATCCACTAACCTTTGCAATTTTTCTTTAGAATCTCCCATAAGCACAGTATCATCAGCAAAAAGTAACTGTGTCAATTCCCATTTTGAATTTGATTCCCCATAATTTAATCCCACCCCTCTCCCGAACACCCTAGCATTTACTTCCTTTACAACCCCATCTATAAATATATTAAACAACCATGGTGACATTACACATCCCTGTCTAAGACCTACTTTTACCGGGAAGTAGTCTCCCTCTCTTCTACACACCCTAACCTGAGCCTCACTATCCTCATAAAAACTCTTTACAGCATTTAATAACTTACCACCTATTCCATATACTTGCAACATCTGCCACATTGCTCCTCTATCCACTCTATCATATGCCTTTTCTAAATCCATAAATGCAATAAAAACTTCCCTACCTTTATCTAAATACTGTTCACATATATGCTTCAATGTAAACACTTGATCTACACATCCCCTACCCACTCTGAAACCTCCTTGCTCATCCGCAATCCTACATTCTGTCTTACCTCTAATTCTTTCAATTATAACCCTACCGTACACTTTTCCTGGTATACTCAGTAAACTTATTCCTCTATAATTTTTACAATCTCTTTTGTCCCCTTTCCCTTTATATAAAGGGACTATACATGCTCTCCGCCAATCCCTAGGTACCTTCCCCTCTTTCATACATTTATTAAACAAAAGTACCAACCACTCCAACACTATATCCCCCCCTGCTTTTAACATTTCTGTCATGATCCCATCAGTTCCAGCTGCTTTACCCCCTTTCATTCTACGTAATGCCTCACGTACCTCCCCCACACTTACATTCTGCTCTTCTTCACTCCTAAAAGATGGTATACCTCCCTGACCAGTGCATGAAATTACTGCCTCTGTTTCTTCCTTAACATTTAAAAGTTCCTCAAAATATTCTCGCCATCTACCTAATACCTCCATCTCCCCATCTACTAACTCCCCTACTCTGTTTTTAACTGACAAATCCATACTTTCCCTAGGCTTTCTTAACTTGTTTAACTCACTCCAAAATTTTTTCTTATTTTCATTAAAATTTCTTGACAGTGCCTCTCCCACTCTATCATCTGCTCTCCTTTTGCACTCTCTCACCACTCTCTTCACCTTTCTTTTACTCTCCATATACTCTGCTCTTCTTATAACACTTCTGCTTTGTAAAAACCTCTCATAAGCTACCTTTTTCTCTTTTATCACACCCTTTACTTCATCATTCCACCAATCACTCCTCTTTCCTCCTGCCCCCACCCTCCTATAACCACAAACTTCTGCCCCACATTCTAATACTGCATTTTTAAAACTATTCCAACCCTCTTCAACCCCCCCACTACTCATCTTTGCACTAGCCCACCTTTCTGCCAATAGTCGCTTATATCTCACCCGAACTTCCTCCTCCCTTAGTTTATACACTTTCACCTCCCTCTTACTTGTTGTTGCCACCTTCCTCTTTTCCCATCTACCTCTTACTCTAACTGTAGCTACAACTAAATAATGATCCGATATATCAGTTGCCCCTCTATAAACATGTACATCCTGGAGCCTACCCATCAACCTTTTATCCACCAATACATAATCTAATAAACTACTTTCATTACGTGCTACATCATACCTTGTATATTTATTTATCCTCTTTTTCATAAAATATGTATTACTTATTACCAAATCTCTTTCTACACATAGCTCAATTAAAGGCTCCCCATTTACATTTACCCCTGGCACCCCAAATTTACCTACTACTCCCTCCATAACATTTTTACCCACTTTAGCATTGAAATCCCCAACCACCATTACTCTCACACTTGATTCAAAACTCCCCACGCATTCACTCAACATTTCCCAAAATCTCTCTCTCTCCTCTACACTTCTCTCTTCTCCAGGTGCATACACGCTTACTATAACCCACTTTTCACATCCAATCTTTATTTTACTCCACATAATCCTTGAATTAATACATTTATAGTCCCTCTTTTCCTGCCATAGCTTATCCTTCAACATTATTGCTACTCCTTCTTTAGCTCTAACTCTATTTGAAACCCCTGACCTAATCCCATTTATTCCTCTCCATTGAAACTCTCCCACCCCCTTCAGCTTTGTTTCACTTAAAGCCAGGACATCCAGCTTCTTCTCATTCATAACATCCACAATCATCTCTTTCTTATCATTTGCACAACATCCACGCACATTCAGACTTCCCACTTTGACAATTTTCTTCTTCTTATTCTTTTTAGTAATCTTTACAGGAAAAGGGGTTACTAGCCCATTGTTCCCGGCATTTTAGTTGACTTTTACAACACGCATGGCTTACGGAGGAAAGATTCTTATTCCACTTCCCCATGGATATAAAAGGAAAAGTAATAAGACCAAGAACTATTAAGATAAAATCAAAGAAAACTCAGATGAGTGTGTATAAATAAATGTGTACATGTATGTGTAGTGTGACCTAAGTGTAAGTAGAAGTAGCAAGACATATGTAATCTTGCATATTTATGAGACAGACAAAAGACACCAGCAATCCTACCATCATGTAAAACATATTTCGTTTTATATATATATATATATATATATATATATATATATATATATATATATATATATATATATATATATATATATATATATATATATATATATATATATATATATATATATATATATATATATATATATATATATATATATATATATATATATATATATATATATATATATATATATATATATATATATATATATATATATATATATATATATATATATATATATATATATATATATATATATATATATATATATATATATATATATATATATATATATATATATATATATATATATATATATATATATATATATATATATATATATATATATATATATATATATATATATATATATATATATATATATATATATATATATATATATATATATATATATATATATATATATATATATATATATATATATATATATATATATATATATATATATATATATATATATATATATATATATATATATATATATATATATATATATATATATATATATATATATATATATATATATATATATATATATATATATATATATATATATATATATATATATATATATATATATATATTTTTCTGTACATGTACATGTTACGAGCACAGGTTCATTATCAACAAGAATTATGTGTAATTTAGCATCATTCTATATTTTTTGCCAAGTATAGAATGTGGAACTGCGCCATTATCGTTTACGTAACATGTGTTACATGGGAGATAAAACCCTCTCTTCTATACATATCATGTGTGATATAATAAATAAAATCCACTTCTTCATTGAATGTTTAGTGGGGAGTTTATTGCAAACAAAAGATACTTTTATTAATAAAGAAGAATCAGAAAAAAATCACATTCACATGAAATATGTTAAAATAATTCATGAGTTAGGTAGAGTCACCCTTGGTGTCTATAAATGTGTTTAAAGCTGGAAGACATTGTAACACTGTTTGTATCACAGTAATGTTATTATAAACAAAGAATAGATTTATATCCATGTCGTTCATTCGGCTCAAAGCATTATGTAGTGACCAAAATATTGAGTTTTTGTGTATATATCAATTTACTGTATCTACATTTATTATTGCACGTTTGTTTTCAATAGCAGTTTAATATTACAACAAATAATTTTTTCGCCTTATTTCACTCCTATGTATGAGCAGGAAAGAGTTTGCAAAGAATAAACTTATGGAATAAATCAACTTTCTGTTTTTCCTAAAAATTTATGTTATCCGTGTCATTATGATAATGCAGGAAAACCATTAAAGTTACTGCTAAATGTTTATATGAGAGGAAATTTAACACACAGAGGACAGCTGAATGTTGAGTGGGAGTAGTATTTTGTTGGAAATTATTTAAGCAAGGTGGAGTCAACAATACTGAGGATGGAACAGTTATTGTTTTATTACTAAAACAAGGAAATCTCAGTAATACTCAAGTCGAGAGGAATTGGGACCGATGAAAACATTTCAAAACTCCTTGAAACCGGAAATAGAATCATGAATAAATTAGAACTAAAACGCAAAGGACATTTCTCTTGAATAAGCAGAGTGAAAATGCTATAAGTTTGTGAATATCAATGTGATCATAATGATATATTTAGCAAATTTAGCAAAAAATTAAGTTAGGTAAGGTTAGGTCAAGTTTCTAAGTTAGATTTGGTCCAAAACTTACATATCTATGTCTATATCTATCTATCTATCTATCTATCTATCTATATATATATATATATATATATATATATATATATATATATATATATATATATATATATATATATATATATATATATATATATATATATATATATATATATATATATATATATATATATATATATATATATTATTGTAACAACGAACAAGTGGTATTTAATCAATAACAAACTGCGGCTATCCGGGGCATCCAACCCTTATTGTTTTAGCCCTCCTCGTGCGAAGAGAGCGAAAATTCACGATGCTCTAACCCACTGGACCCTTCAATCCTGCAAACAACATGAGCCTAGCGAACTATTCTTCCTTCATGTTGCAAGGATACATGATGATGTGATTGCCTCAGAGATAATTTCATTCTACTCCCCCGGCTAGCTGCAATTTGTTATTGATTAAATACCACTTGTTGGTGGTTACAATAATATATATACTGCTTGTGGAGGCTAGTACGCCAAACAGGGAGTAGAATGAAATTAGCTCTGAGGCAACCATACCGTCATATGTCCTCGGAACATGAAGCAAGCCTAGTTTGCTAGGCTCATGTTGTTTGTAGGATTATATGATCAAGTGGTTTAGAGCGTCATGAATTTTCGCTCTCTTCCCATGAGGCGGTCTAAAACATGGGTTCAATTCCCTGGCTAGCTGCAGTTTGTTATTGATTAAATACCACTTGTTCGTGGTTACAATAATATATATATTTATATATAAATATATATATATATATATATATATATATATATATATATATATATATATATATATATATACATATATATACATTCATATATACATATATATACATTCATATATATATATGCATTTATATATATATATGCATATATAAAAACATATATATATACATATATAAATACAGATATATATATATATATATATATACATATATATATATATTTATATATATATATGCATATATAAATACAAATATATATATATATATATATATATATATATATATATATATATTTCCTTGGTTCAGAATGATTTTGGCTAAATTACTGCACACAAATTTTTGCTTTCCTTGTTCGGCAAGAAGAGCTTTGCTATTTATGCCAAAATCGCAAGGTTTAACTCTTCGGCAAGGCATATATACATACATATATAAAATCAGAGAGTGTTAGTAGGCCTTGTGCAGTGCTCCTCCCACAAACGAATAGTTTTATTTATGCTTAAGCATTTCCTGTAGGCTATGTAGGCCACTATCATTCTGCCATGTACTTGAACACACTCAGTGTTGGGTGGAATTTTGTACAAAAGAAGATATTCACTGTAGAATTGTGTATTGTTAACACCTATTTCATTCCAAGTTGTTAGTGTAGTCGTAGCATATTACCCATCTGCTTTTCCAAGAAGTTCAAAAGAGACGAACATGATTACTGGTTAAGTATTCTTGTTGCTCATCCAGGCAGTAATTTTCTCGGCACAACATACACAAACCATCATTTTTTCCATATTTTACTTATATCAACACTTAATATCACTATTTACTGTCTCTAGTGAAATATTTATGTGTTTACCTTCCTGATGGACTGCATGGCGGTCCTGACTGCGAGGGTAGATGCGGTCAGCATCCTCTCTCAAGTCCATCACTTCGCCCCTTTCTTTTCCCTTCTGGAAAAATGTTATTGGTCACCGACTGGCTTCCCGAAGATGAAGAAGTTTTATATTATTGAGTAAATGCAAAGTTATTAATTTCGTGAACCGTAATAAGACTCAGGAAAATATCAAAGTTGGATATAATGTAAGTCCTGCCCGGGCACAAGAATGTTGTCAGTTTTAGCATTAATAAAGCTGACCAAAGATACGTTTGAAGTTTATGTTAGTTTTGGGCAAGAATTAATAGTTTCGTGCATATTTATGTCGAATATATTAGTCACTACAAATTATATTTGTCTTGAAAATTAATAGATTTTAAAGAAGATAAAATATGTTTCACCGCTGAGGATAAATTTTCTTTCTTCCAGGCAGAATGTTTCTTTATCTTTATATATTGGTTATAGTGAGTAGTGCGACCCTAGTTAGTCAGGTAGTGGTCAAACCTGTCGATCAGGTGAGCTCAGATGTGGGCGGACTGGTGGAGCAGGTAGGTGCAGATGTGGGTGGACTGGTGGAGCAGATGGGCGTGATGGTGGGTCAGTTGGTAGAGGAGTATCACACTGGTTGTCACCTGCTGCTCATCACCGGTACACGACACTCACTCCTTACCTCCACAATACTCAGGTGAGATATATGATCGTATAATTTTTTAGCATTAAATCCTATCTACAACACGAGAGTTATTAAGGCTGTGTTTCCTGTACACCAACAGTAAATGATGAAGCAAGTGGGGATGTATACTAGTTGTACATAAGTTCCTTTGCTTAAGTTTATATTATATACATCCAGAGCAGGTTTTTTGGTGTACTTTGACTAAGAAACATAGACTACAAGAGAAAGATGAAGACTGTATGTCACCTGTGCACCATCAGTCAATAATACAAAGATTTTATAAAGAATTTATTTATAATATTTCAACATCTGAGGAAAAAGAGTTTCTTTATGTCCATGAAACCCAGATTATATTTTAAAATAAATGAATTTGTATGTATATTAACAGTAGGCACTTTGTTAATCTTATATACAATAGGTCATTGATTGTTCAACTAACAAATATTCTTATGTGCGGCAGATCATTGATTATATTGTAATCACTTTCACTATCCTTCGGTGCTGTAGCAGCTGTGAACTTGTGTCGTCGGCAAAGAGAACCTGTGAAAATTCCCATTTAGTATTTAATTCGCATATCATTTATTTCGACACCTTTCCTAACACACAAGTATTCACTTCCTTTACAATCCTATCTATGTATATGTTAAACAATCACAGTAACATTACATCCTTGTCTGAGACCATCGTATACTGAAAATTACTCTCACTTACTTCTACATATTAACCTTATCTTAACCTTCTCTGTTTTAGTAACACAGAGCAGTGACTATTCCATACATTTTTAACACCTACCACATTGGTCTCCTTTCCATCCTTTCAAATAGCTTTTCTAAATAATTAAATGCAACCTATTTTTTTTTAATAATAATTATACCGTACACTGTATTTCCGATAGACTTAACAAGTTTGTTTACCTAATTATTCACACACTCTTGTCCCTTTTTTTCCCTATAAATATACGAGATGTGACATGGCGTAACGACAGTAATTTGGTGGATTATGTATTGGTGGGTAAAAAGCTGTTTGGTAGACCTCAGGGTGGGCACATTTATGTAGGGGCAACATAAATCAGATTATTTTTTAGTTGTAGATACACTGAAAGTGAAAGGAAGATGGAACACAAACAAATGGCATCAACGAGTAAGAAAGAGGCAAAAGATTATAAACTAAACGAGGTAATTAAGGTAAGGTGTAAGCAACTATTCGTAGAAAGATTTGCTAGCGAGAGAACAGGTAATGAGGATGAATATGTATCGGGTAGATTTAAGTATATGCAGGGTTAGTGTTTAGCTGAAGTTTTTCGATATAGGAGGATGGGCGTGAGAGGGAAGAGGAGCGATTGGTGGAATGATCATATAAAGAGAGTGGTAAGAGAGAAAAAGTTAGAAAATGAGAATTTTTTGCAAAAGAGAAATTATATAAGGTCTTAGTATATATAGATAAAAAAAAAGAGGCTAAGAGACTGGTAACAGAACGTAAAATGAGAAATAATGAAAAAGAGAATGATGTGCTGTAAACAAATTTTGCTGAGAATATGGAAAAGATTTGGAGAGATGGAGGCATCAAGATGGAAAGAATATTTGAGGAACTGTTAAAAGTTAATTAAGAGACGCAAGCTGTGATTTCATGCATTGGGCAGGGAGGTAAAACACCATTTAGGAGTGAAGAAAAGCTATGTGTGAGTGTTAGGGAGGTGCCTGAGGTTATGGGTACAATAAAAGTGGATAAAGCAGCTGGGATTGATTGGATCAAGACAGAGATGTTAAAAGCGGATGGAGATATACTTTTAGAGTGGTTGGTGCTTTTACTTAATAAATGTATGAAAGAGGGTAAGGTAAAATTGTAATGGATTAAGCCTGTTGAGTATACCTCTTAAGGTGCACAGTAGAGTTATTATTGAAAGAATTAGTAGTAAAACATAGAGCAGGATTACAGATGAACAAGGATGTTTTGGGAAGAGTAGGGAATGTGTATACCAAGTTTTTACAGTAAAACTTATAAGTGAACCGTATTTAGATAAGAGTAAATGAGGAAATTCATTGAGTCCAAGAAATTCCACCGATCGGATTCGTTTGTAAACAAGTTGATGGATGCAGCAGTCACAGGAACCCTTAACACCCACCCAAGCAATGATACTACCATGGAAAATGTAAGAATACGAAGAGAAAATCGTAAGGTTATATGCGCTAACTGATAGATTCACATATAAGAATGAAACAGGTACATTAAAATTGTTAATCACTAATATTAGAATTAATAATATAGCCTTAGACTTAATATAGATTAATATTAGGTTATATTAAGTAAAGAAACTAGGTAAATTGTGCTAGCTGGCACCTCGTACAAGCAAGTTTGCTTCACAGCCTAATGGGTACTAGTCCATTCTTCTTGAACTAGATTGCTCGAAGTGAAGAACTCCATAGGGAGAACAACTCATCAAGCACACTGCCTTCAAAATACCAGCCTGGAAAACGGAGAGGCTTCCCTTCAACTATGGTTATTTGTCTCTTCCCAGACTCCCTTAGTAAGACAATACTATTTGTTGGCCAACGGTACCCGGAGGCCGGAATTTGAGCTTTGGGTTACGATCCGAGCAAAAGACCAAAAACAGAGTGAGTTAAATTGCAGTGTAACTCCTTTTAAAGATTAGTCCAGAAGCTAGTGTCTCAGACTGCATAAATACTGAATAGAGGATACCCATTGAATTCAGGGACCCCTCAAGGGGCAGGCTAGAGATACTAATATTTGCAGGAGTCAGTCCTTCTGTGCTCGTGGCATCTTGAAGTCAGAGGTCACAGAAGTTCAGATTGCTTGGGTAGAATCAAGGGATTTCTAGTTAGCATAGTGTCCACAACCAAGTAAGTCAGTTCTAATTTGTGCATGCAGATAAGAGTTTCCTGCAGAAGGAAGTGTTCTCTAAGGGTCACATGTGAGACTGGGACTTTTGGAGTGTTGGGTTACCTGTGTCAACAGTGACTGTCAGAGTGAGCATCTCACAAGGGACCAAATAGAAAATTTCCTTAGTAAAGAGGTTTTCGTTTCATTTATGGATTTGGAAAAAGCATGTGATAGGGTGGATAAAAGAGCAATGTGACTAATGTTGTAAATGTATGGAATACGTGGTAGGTTATTAAAAGTAATTAAGAATTTTTACGAGGTTTGTGAGGCTCATTTTAGGGTATGTAGGGAAGAGGGAGATTATTTTACAGTTTTACAGGTGTCCCGGAGCTCTATCGCTAGCACACTCAGCTCACACATTGAGGTCCGGAGATTGAATCCCCGGTACGGCTGGAAAACATCAGTACATATTTCCTTAAGACACCTGTTGTGAATGTTCACCCATCAGTAAAAAATGAGTCCCTGGGAGTTAGTGGACTGGTGTGGGTCACATCCTGGGACAAAACTGACATAATTTGCGGGAAATGCTCAGCATAACAAGCGAATTTCTATGTAGTAGTATGTCATTGATGTCAGCTATGGTCTGTATACCTTGTACATGTACTTGTAGAAATATAGATATTATTATTAGTAGTATTATTATTATTATTATAAAGGTATGCCTTAGACAGGGATGCATGTCACCATGGTTGTTTAACATATTCATAGAAGAGGTTGTAAGAGACATGAATGCAGTGGTAATGGAAGGAGGTGTGGGACCGAAAGATTAAGAAACTGACACAAAATGGGTGTTGTCACAGTTGCTTTTTGCTGATGACATTATGCTTTTGAGAGATTCTGAAGAAGAGTTGCAGAGGATTGAGGGCGAATTTGGAAGGATATGAAAAAAAAAAAATTAAAAGTGAGCATAGGAAAGAGCAAATTTACGGACAATAGCGTCTAAAATACCACAAATAAATCTGAATCTATAGGATCTTTAAGAATTTATTTTCCGACAATAGTAATTTGAATGAATAGAACTTAAGAGTTGGAGTAACAAACCTAGTAAGAGCCAATAGTCCTATTGTGTTGCTCACCTATTCGTATGTTAAATATAAAAAAATACAATTAGAGAAACACAAAAGTCATGAAACGATAATTGTTCCTTACGTTCATAATAAAATTCAATGATATATATTCCGAGAATCCAAAAAAAATCTCTCAAGCTATTTTGTATTTACCGAAACCCTTAACAAATCTAAATTTTATCACATTTCTTCAGTCGTATTAGTGAAGGTGTTGGTCCAGGTATGTTGATCTCTCAAGTACATTTAGGGTTTTTTTCTCATGTATTTTTATAACCTGTTATCTTATTCTTTGAGCAGGCTTGGTAAAATTGTATATATCTGTTCCCTAGATGCCTACATGAAGGTGTTGTGCCTATCGCTGTAGCAGAAATAGGGTTGATGTTCTACCAGGATCAGTTGGCCCAGACTCATCTCCTCAAGATGCTGTGGGGCGACACCAAAACTACCTGCCGGGGACTCATTCTCGACTTTACTATCACCTATAGTATCGATCTCACTCTTAGGTAATATTTAAAACAGAAACAGATGTGCCTTAAATTTGACAATATCATTTTTAGTATAAAATTCTGTGATGAATTTGCCTTTGATTTTAAGTGAAATGAGTATCTTCCGCCTTTGCCTTAAAAATATTTTACTCAAAATCATGCAGCACATTTTCATTTCATCTCTAGGAGACATCTAAGATTTTTCATTAAATTAAAATTTCCCTAACATTCGTTTTTGGTGTGAGATCTTTCCTAGGACTGGTTTCGATATACTACGAAAATATTTAGAAGTAATTCTTAGCTTAAGAGGCACGTAAATACCTCCCGTCTTCTAATAAGACGTTCAATTTTCTCACTATAATCTACCTTGTATATAATTACAATCGCATTTCCATTGTCTTTCTCGTAAGGTGAAGTCTAGAATCTTTCCTTAATTCATGGTATAACTTAACAAATTTTTGAGGACAATTGTGTCGTAGAGGTTAGAGCGAAGCTCAGACCTCTACAATACAATTGTCCTCAAAGATTTTTTAAGTTATTATATGAATTACGGAAAGATCCTAGACTTCACCTTACGAAAAAGACAAAGCAAATTATGGACAAAGTAGACTTTAGTGGAAAAATAAACATATTATTAGATAACGGGGAAACTTACGTATTTCTCAAACACCTTTAGTGGGTCCTTACTTGTGAGTCTTCTCATCTGTTCTGGATATTTATACACTTTTAAGTAATGATGCAATATTTTTCCTATTAATAATGATATTCTATCATATTTTTATGCTATCATTACCAAAACACATCATCATTATAAATTAATTACCTCTTCTTGTCAAATATTTATTCATATATGTTGTTGTTTTCTGAAAGTTATTAACATTAACAGTGGTAAATAAAAATTTGAAATGATCAAGCAGGAACTTATTATAAATGACATATTGACGTATTATAAATGATATTTTGACATACTTAAATTACACTAACCTACAAGATTTGTCGTTTATTCAGTACAGAAACATAATTACTTGAATAAATAGCAAAAAGGCACAATACCGTGACTGGAACAGTACACAAATACCCCGTAAATAGAAGTGTGTCTTTGTAAATGGTCCAAGTCGGACCGAAACGTCGTCGTTAGCTCCTCTCTTCTATGTGCAGGTTATTTGTGTATAATTACTTGGCTTAGGCGAGCTTTGAAACACTGATCACGAACCTGAGCTTAATTAGTCGATATCAGTTAAAACAAAACTTTTGAAACACTATAATCAATATTTTGGCTATTTGCGTTTGACCCACATGATATATTTACCTAATAATTATAGGAATTATATAATGCATAGATAATAAGTATAGTGCATGCAATGACTAAAGCTAATTTTTCTTAAATTTATTATATTTAAATATATATAAATAATTTCAATACAGTCAAACAAATATAGGGGGTGGTAGGAGAAGAAAATATTCAAACAGCTCCGGGGAGAACCTTGAGTTTTCGCTGAGGTACGTTTATTGTCTTCTCTGAGGATGAGGGTCCCCAGTGCAGTTACAGAGGTGGTACCTCCCTATATTTATTTAAATATATATATAAGGTGGAATGATAAAGTAAGGGGTGTGATAAAAGAGAAAAAGGTAGCTTATGAGAGGTTTTTCAAAGCAGAAGTGTTATAAGAAGAGCAGAGTATATGGAGAGTAAAAGAAAGGTGAAGAGAGTGGTGAGAGAGTGCAAAAGGAGAGCAGATGATAGAGTGGGAGAGGCACTGTCAAGAAATTTTAATAAAAATAAAAAATTTTGGAGTGAGTTAAACAAGTTAAGAAAGCCTAGGGAAAGTATGGATTTGTCAGTTAAAAACAGAGTAGGGGAGTTAGTAGATGGGGAGAGGGAGGTATTAGGTAGATGGCGAGAATATTTTGAGGAACTTTTAAATGTTGAGGAAGAAAGGGAGGCGGTAATTTCATGCACTGGCCAGGGAGGTATACCATCTTTTAGGAGTGAAGAAGAGCAGAATGTAAGTGTGGGGGAGGCACGTGAGGCATTACGTAGAATGAAAGGGGGTAAAGCAGCTGGAACTGATGGGATCATGACAGAAATGTTAAAAGCAGGGGGGAAGGATATAGTGTTGGAGTGGTTGGTACTTTTGTTTAATAAATGTATGAAAGAGGGGAAGGTACCTAGGGATTGGTGGAGAGCATGTATAGTCCCTTTAAATAAAGGGAAAGGGGACAAAAGAGATTGTAAAAATTATAGAGGAAGTTTACTGAGTATACCAGGAAAAGTAAACGGTAGGGTTATAATTGAAAGAATTAGAGGTAAGACAGAATGTAGGATTGCGGATGAGCAGGGAGGTTTCAGAGTGGGTAGGGGATGTGTAGATCAAGTGTTTACATTGAAGCATATATGTGAACAGTATTTAGATAAAGGTAGGGAAGTTTTTATTGCATTTATGGATTTAGAAAAGACATATGATAGAGTGGATAGAGGAGCAATGTGGCAGATGTTGCAAGTATATGGAATAGGTGGTAAGTTACTAAATGCTGTAAAGAGTTTTTATGAGGATAGTGAGGCTCAGGTTAGGGTGTGTAGAAGAGAGGGAGAATTCTTCCCGGTAAAAGTAGGTCTTATACAGGGATGTGTAATGTCACCATGGTTGTTTAATATATTTATAGATGGGGTTGTAAAAGAAGTAAATGCTAGGGTGTTCGGGAGAGGGGTGGGATTAAATTATGGGGAATCAAATTCAAAATGGGAAGTGACACAGTTACTTTTTGCTGATGATACTGTGCTTATGGGAGATTCTAAAGAAAAATTGCAAAGGTTAGTGGACTAATTTGGGAATGTGTGTAAAGGTAGAAAGTTGAAAGTGAACATAGAAAAGAGTAAGGTGATGAGGGCATCAAATGATTTAGATAAAGAAAAATTGGATATCAAATTGGGGAGGAGGAATATGAAAGAAGTGAATGTTTTCAGATACTTGGGAGTTGACGTGTCGGCGGATGGATTTATGAAGGATGAGGTTAATCATAGAATTGATGAGGGAAAAAAGGTGAGTGGTGCGTTGAGGTATATGTGGAGTCAAAAAAAGTTATCTATGGAGGCAAAGAAGGGAATGTATGAAAGTATAGTAGTACCAACACTCTTATATGGACGTGAAGCTTGGGTGGTAAATGCAGCAGCGAGGAGACGGTTGGTCCGGTTTAGGCCTTCCACTGAGCGGTGTATCCGGTCTAGGACCAGCAGCTGGAGGGTCACCTTTTCACACCTAGGTGTTACTTCCGGTTTTGACCATGACCTCGCCCTCGAGACTACCTCACCCTTGACCCCCCAACCAATACCCCCACCCACGACCCCCCCCCGACCCCCCTTCGCGACCCCCCCGTCGCGCCGCGCGCCCGCCCGCGCCCCCCCGCGACCGCCCCCGCCCGCCCGCCCCCGCCCGCGCCCTTCGCGACCCCCGCCCGCGCCTTCTGCTGCGTCGCCGGATCGCCCCCGCGCCTCGAATTTTTTTTTCTTATGATCTCCTTGGATCAAGGTTTTTGGATTCCCCCCTGCAGCGTCGTCCGGATCGCCCCCGCGCCTCGAAAAAATTTTTTTTTTTTCGATGATCTCCTCGGATCAAGTTTTTGGATTCCCCCCTATGGGGTTTTCGAAATTCTCCAATTCCTCGGATCAAATTTTTGGATTACCCCTCTCACTTTCACCCCCCATCCCCAAAAAATTTCTCAATATCAAAGTCTCCACTTCCTCGGATCACCCTCCCACTTTCACCCCCCAACCCCAAAAATTTCTCGATAATACAAGTTTTTGGATCCCCCCTATGGGGTTTTCGAAATTCTCCATCTCCTCGGATCAAGTTTTTTTGGATTCCCCCCTATGGGGTTTTCGAAATTCTCCATCTCCTCGGATCAAGTTTTTTGGATTCCCCCCTATGGGGTTTTCGAAATTCCTCGGATCAAGTTTTTGGAATCCCCCCTCTGGGGGTAAGCATTCAAAATAGACTCCTCCTATGGGGGCATGCTTACTACAGGTCTAAACATCTTCCCCTTATTATTTTAAAATGAACTAAAAGTTTCCTCTCATTAAGTTGAACTAAGAAGGGTGTTTACTCGGCGGTCAGTGACGTCACGTGTTAAATGAACTAAAAAGGACCACGCGCACACAGGTTGAATCTTGTCGACCCTTTTAGTTAATAAGGGGACATAGTAGTGACGTCACGCGCACACAGGCTGAATCTTGTCGATCCTTTTAGTTCATTCAAGTTAATAAGGGAACACTTACCTTCTGTCAGTGACGTCACACATACAAGCTGAATCATGTCGATCCTTTTTAGTTCATTCAAGTTAATAAGGGGATATAGTACCTACATCATAGGGAAAACATTTTCATCATCAGAAAGACACATTTCAGGATAACACTAATACACAATATTTTTTTTTTCATTATTTATTATACAAGCAATACATCACTCTATTCTCCTACGTTTAGATGGTGGAATATCAGGGTGTCCATAAGCCAAGGATTCATTAGTATTCAAATGATATCTTTTATCATCAAAGGCTGACAAACCTCTCTTATTAATTCTTACCGTACATATTTCACCTTTTACATTACTTATAGACTTACACGTGAATAATTCTCTATCTACATTTGATAAAACATTCTTATATCTTGCATGTGTTAATAATGGCATAAATTGCGAAGGAATACCCTTGGCTCTGCTGACAGTAGTTGATCTTCCAGCAATCTTGACAGAATACATTTTAGCTTTCAGGGCTATCAACTCGCTAATATGGTTATCACACATTTCAGATTTCAATAACCCCAGCTCCCCTTTTCTACTATCATCATATAAGGGATGCTCAGGACTGAAATTTGAAAAATCCATATAACCTAACAATGGTTCACTTTTTAACTCGGTGTACAAATCTTTACATTTCAAGCTAAAAATATACGAGTCAGTATCGGTATAAAGAAGTCTTACATCATCACCATAATGCTGTTTTAAAACTTTATACCAAAAATGATACAATTTCTTTTTAGCTATCTCAAGAATTTGAAAACCGAGATAAAGTGGTTGCTTAACTTCTAATATATCTTTATTGAATGTGCAAATCACTCTATCTTGATTTAAATGTGTGATATTTTTTAACAAAGGATCTTTACTCGCTCTAATAAATGCTTTCTCATTATTGATATATCTATATTTCTCAGCATACTTTGTAATATTCAGCAATGATTTCCCATATATGGCGTTATTAGTTAATTTGAAGGCTTTTGACTTGATAGGACATCTTGTAGCTGTTCTCTGTGCAATATTAGTTGATATGAAAGGTTCTAAAAATTTTGTCTGTGTATATTCATATATGGTATGAACCTTTTCCACCTCTAACCCAAGTTCCAGTAATAACTGTAACAATTCTAGACTGATCAAATAATTTTTCTGAGGTAAATGACTGCCCACTAATTTCCCATTAGATTTGGGGATCTTTCTACCTTCATTTTTCAATATAGATTCACAATAAGGAGATAACATCTCTTCTGATATATTCATATGTGATAATATTAAAGGAAGTTCATCAGTGAGTCTAGCTACCTCGGGGGATATGTGCTTGGTATCACATTCTATCCAATATCCCTTTTGACCTTCACAGGAAACATTACTTAATCCCACATCGAGGAAAGCATTCTTCTCGTCATTGGATAATTTTCTGATACCATTCTGTGGAAGAGCTTCAACCATCGCACTAGCATACAAAGAATTGAAATCTAGATATAGAATATGAGTGCCCATTCCACTCTCAACATCAAAATTAGGGTTAATTAGGGGATTATCTGCTTTAGAATACTGATTAATTGCGCAGGTAAACCCACCTCTGAGATTCCTTTTAATCAAGTCATATAATTCATGGGAATATATCATATCTAATCTTACATTAGTTTTCAATAGGAATGCATCCCAACTGAATGATGGTAAACTTATATAATTACTAACGTCTAACTTATAAATATCCTTGAGTGTTTTACGCCACTCCATGAAGACATCGGCTAACAAACCAACATCTGTCTTGAGATATAACATCAAGTAATCTCCTAAAGTCTTACATTTACCCAACTCAAACACTTTCAATGCATGTTCATAATCTTCTTGGCTGATAGCGCTATTTCTCAAAGAATTAAAAAAATGATCTTTACTCGGTAATTTTGTTTCATCGAGCTTCTTTAAACTATCAATATAATCATAACACAAAATTTGTTTTCCTTTACATAATAAAGGTAAGACATCTCGAGGCACATCTTTCAGAATAGTCTCTGTATATTTCAGGGATTTACCTGCCTTGATATGTTGTTCTGCTAACGTGGAAAGAGATCCATTCAATAAAGACAGTGAATCCTGAAACCTAACCTTACCTATGTCTACTTTCAAGAATTTGAATCCTTGTTTCGAATGAATTTCAACGTTATATTTATCAACATTCAATTCCTTTAAAATTATTCCTAAATCATACGACATGTTATGACAAAAAAGCAATAATTTCTCTCTCTTGTCTTTACACTGCATATTACAACGTGCACAATAGGCTCCAATATAATTATTGAAATTTAAAGTATGGTCATGGTGTTTATGTTTGTCCTTGGGTTTTTTGAAGGTGTTACCACATAATTCACAAGTGTTCTGAGAATCATGTCTCATCTCATCCTCCTCTGTCATATGGATTTCATGATACTGTCTTCTAAACTTTATTTTATTCCATTCACCACTAACATTTAAAATGAAATGATTAACAGCATCCTCCCCCTTATAACTCTTTATACACACTATTTCTCCTTTGCGATCAAATATAATATAACAATAGGCAATGGCTTTATGACGAGACTCAATTTTACCTGCTGGGAGAGTTGTGTCTAATGCACATTCGAAATCAAATACACCGATATATTCGTTGGAATGCGTATGACTAAAATTTTCAAAGTGTACTGTTGTTCCTTCCGGGGGGAATACGAGAACCTGATTGATTTTACATCCATCTTCGTGGATATCTAACTCTTCCTGTGTATTCAACTTCATCAAACAACTATGACAGTGCTTCTTTACACCTTTTTCTGTCATTATCGTTCTAACATACCCGTCAAAATCTTTGATTAAAACCAAATGTCTTTCATTCAACAATAACGCGCACATAATGTCCTTATATTTCTTATTCCCCTTACGACACATAGCCATAAATGTCCTATCTTGATCCTTTCTTAATTGATAAACATATAATGACACTTTATTTTCCTTCTCTAATATACCTAACTTATCACGCGTAATGGGGAAATCATCTATAGAAGATTTTGCATGATTAAGACAACCTCTCTTAGTATTAACTGCTCTGCGAATATCACGCCATGACATGTTCTTTTTATGACATTGATAGGCGGCAAAAGCACGCAGTACACATAACCCATCATTAATCTCTGGATTAAATACATATTGGTTCCCTCGCAGTTTCTCGGGATATGCCACATATGACCCCACTTGCACTCTGAATTCTACTTTAACATATTCGATACTGAAAGATTCGATTTGATCTATGATCCAGCCAGATCCTTCCTGATCTTGCAACTCTGACTCGTATCTTTCTAATATTGTTCCCACCCATCGATCAAATACTTCAGAGATTTCCTCTTCACTTACTAACTCAAACGCTAAATTTATCACAAATTGTCCATTTTGATCATCACCCGATATGTTTTGACGTAATGTCCTTATAACTATAATTGGGTGGATTCTGAGCGACATTGCTAGAGGCGATCTATCATACATATCTCGCATCTGTTCTATAAAATAATCCCTATAAACATGTAAATACATTCTTAACTCTCTGTTATAAGATGAAGGAACACTATATTTCCTCACTGTATGTCTACCTCTAAAATTCTGGATATATGTAATAACTTCTGGGGTCTCATCTTCACTATTATGCGTGTCAGACACGTCATGCGAGGTAGTTGCTCTCTCATCATCATTAATGGGGGCAGAAGTACCCGCACCTCCGCATTGTGAGGTACCAACACTAGCACTCTCACCACCAAGCTGTGCGACATTACTACCAGGTGTATTTCCTGCAGAGGAAAAAAGCACATCCAATTCATAACCCAAAAAATATTAAGATTTCAATGAACAGAGGAAAAAAAAAGCACATCCAATTCATAACCCAAAAAATATTAAGATTTCAATAATATTACGTCCAGTAATGGGGGTAAGAAGGTCACCCTTCACAATTTTTACATAATACGTTTTAAGATTTCAATGAACAGAGGAAAAAAAAAGCACATCCAATTCATAACCCAAAATATTAAGATTTCAATGAACAGAGGAAAAACAAACATAATATTTTAAGATTTCAATGAACAGCACATCCAATTCATAACCCAAAATATTAAGATTTCAATGAATAGAACAAAAAATCTTTTCTCGAGTGACTAGCACAACAACAAAAGATCACAAATTGGTTACATACCTGTTTCTATAGCCTTCTTCCATAAAGCATCTACACGTGCCCACTCATTATCCAATTGCAATAACCTTTCATTGCGTTGTACACCGCCTTTCTCGATTACCAACGAACGCTGCTTTCTAATCGATAATCTTCTCTTCACCAATGCTTCCAAGTATTTCGAATATATGCTATCCCCTGTTAAGAATTTCACTTATTAACGCACTAACCCAGTAAAAATTTCACTCGTATGCTTCAACAAAAATTAAAAATCATGTAAAAAAAAACAAAAACAATCTCCTCTTCACCAATTCACTTATTTAACCCATTAAAAATTTCACTTATTAACGCACTAACCCAGTGTATGCTTCAACAAAAAAATTAACCTAAATTTCACTCGTATGCTTCAACAAAAATTAACCCAAATTTCACTCGTATGCTTCAACAAAAATTAAACATGTAAAAAAAAAAAACAAGAATTTTCTAAGTACAACTTACCTTTCTCCATGATATGCGGTTCAGCGTTGGAAGATGAGGTCCTTTAACTTAATGAGAGGAATACTGTGGGGAAGATGAGGTCAGTCACGGATGATGGATGGAAGCACTGTCCTCGCTCTGAGTGTCTCATTGAGCTTATATAGGCCGCCCCCTCCCCCCGACACCACTGTATAATGCGGTTCACACCTAAGGTAGATTTAAGATAATCATCGCCTTACCGAACACCTGGGTCAACACAGGTCAGACAGACAGCATGATATGCGGTTCAGCGTTGGAAGATGAGGTCCTTTAACTTAATGAGAGGAAACTTTTAGTTCATTTTAAAATAATATGGGGAAGATGAGGTCAGTCACGGATGGAAGCACTGTCCTCGCTCTGAGAGACTCATTGTGGGTCACCCCAACACATGGTGTAATGCGGTTCACACCCAAGGTAGATTAAAGATAATCATCGCCTTACCGAACACCTGGGTCAACTCAGGACAGACAGGCGCCATGTAATGCGGTTCACACCCAAGGTAGAACATAACACCTGCGTCAACTCAGGACAGACAGGCGCCATGAAATGCGGGTAACATCCAAGATAGAATATAATACCAGTATATCCTTACTGAACACCTGGGTCAATCGCCACCCTAAAGCAACTAATTTTGGTGAGGCAGTCCTGCTCCACATTAACTGTGTCCCCTTATTGAACTAAAAGTATTATATATCTTGAAAACCCATTAAGACTTACAGTGTACAAGACGCCTCTCTATGGTAAACACCCTTTTTAGTTCATTCAACTTAAAGAGAGGAAGCTTTTAGATCATTTTAAAATAATAAGGGGAAGATGTTGAACTTGTCAACATACACATCTGCTGACGTTGATATATTTCGTTATCCATCAAGGATTATCATTGCCGGTTATTCGAATAGTGGCAAATCTTATTTCACATCAAAATTAATAAAGTTATACCACGAGAAATTTCATAACATTATAATATGCGGGGTGACATCACATCCCTTAGAACAAGATTCAGAGATAACTCATAAATTAACATTAAGTAACGATATTATCGACCCGCAGAATGTCATTGCATCACCTGATGAAAATACAATAATTATTGTTGATGATCTATTTTTAAAAGCAGGTAACAGTGAAATTATTCTCGAATGTTTTACTAAAGGTAGACATCATAATATAAGCATTATTCTGATTACTCAAAATATATTTCACGGAGGACGATATAGTCGTACCATGGCTTTAAACGCCACGCATTTTGCTTTATTTAAAATGAGGGATCTTGGACAAGTAGAGATTCTGGGGCGACAAGTGTTCGGAAAAAATAAGGAATTTGTAAATATATATAAATCTGCTATAAAACGATCACCCTTTGGTTATTTATTCATAGACCTTGCATTAAATACACCAGAAGCATTACAGTTGCGAACCAATGTGTTACGGCAGGATTCCTACGAAATTGTATACCAATGGAGCGAGCAAAATTAATTGAAAAGGTTTATAGAGATCCTGGATCTGCTGGGTCATTCTCTGGTGTAAACAGTTTATATACAGCTGTAAAAAAGATCGATCCGTCCATAACCTTGAAAGAGGTCAGAAATTTCTTAAATTCAGAAAGATCATATACTTTATACGTTCTTAAACCTAAGAAGTTTCCTCGTAGGAAAATAATTGCTCCTAAACCCAGAGTGATATTAACCTGTGATTTGGGTGATATGTCTAAATTATCCAGATATAATGATGGATATAAATACATTCTCGTGTGTATCGATGTTTTTTCAAGATATTTACAAGCAGTACTCATGAAAAAGAAAGACGGACCGAGCACTTTACATGCATTACAAAACATATTGGAGAATGAAAAGGCGAAGAATATATCGAGATTATTTACAGATAAAGGCAGGGAGTTTCTAAATAAACAGGTACAGAATTATCTCCAGAGTAAGCATATAAAGTTATATCATGTATTTTCGAAAGAAACAAAAGCTTCCATTGCAGAGAGAGGCTTGCAAACGATGAAACGTAAATTATACAAGTATATGACAAGTGCCAATACATTTAATTATTCAAAAGTGTTAAATGAATTAGTAGATGCGTATAATTCATCTCCGCACTCGGGGATTGGCGGTAAAACCCCATTGCAAGTCCATGGTATTACGTCATTGAATGATATAAGGAATCAGTTTCGGATAAATTATAAAAATGGAAGATCCAATAAGAAACGAATCAGTAAGAAATTGGCTGTTGGAGACACAACAAGAGTGACTCTTAGCAGATCATCCGCGTTTAACCGAGGGTTTCACACACAAAATACAGAGGAAATATTTAAAATATATAGAATTAATAATTCTCAACCTATAACAACATATCATTTGAAAGATTTGAAAGGTGAAAAGATTAAAGGAACATTTTATCGCGAAGAATTGACCCCAGTCATACCACCTCCAGAATATATTATCGACAGAGTATTGAAACGAAAAAAAATTGGTGGAATTACGCATTATTTGGTATCTTATAAAGGTTATGATTCCACTTTTAATTCGTGGGTCAAAGAAGGAGATTTGTTGAAGGTACAATGAAAAAATCATTATTAGAAAAATTTAAAGAATTAATTACATTACTTAATAGTCTCCCACGCAATCATCGGAAGAGTTTATTACAACAGTTTAAGAAAACACACATAAGTTGTATCAGTGAGATTTTCAAGAATTTGATTAAGAATAAAATACCATTAGACCCTAAAATATTTAAAAAGTACAAGAACGAGATTAAATCATTAGCTTGTAAGAAAATCGGTTTTCAGCGTAAAAAGAAATATTTGCTGAGTATCAGAGGTGGAAATCTTCTTGGCATTATATTACCTCTAGCAGTAAATATTATTTCGAGATTGTTTAATAAATCATGAAAGAATTTTATCTTGTACCAACTTCAGTTATGAATCGGAAACCTCTCGAGTTAGTAAAATCGGAGGGTGATGAGAATTTAGAAGGAGGTGGTGGTGGTGCATGCTTGAAGCGTGGTGTTAAACGCAAGTTTAAGACTACTCCCGCTAGGCAGGTCAACCCACCTGCTCTCACCTCGGTGAAACCTCAGAAAACCCCAGATTTGTCAAGATTCATGCACATAAGAGTGAGTGCGAGAAATATAGAATATGTGAAATCAATGTTGGTATTATTGCAAAGAAATCCTTTGGTGAGTTGGGATGAGAATGGTGACCTTCTTACCCCCATTACTGGACGTAATATTATTGAAATATTAAATGTTTTATCAGAAAATAATGTGAAATCAGCGAGAAGAATCGATTCTGATTACTTAACAGAAATAAAGCATTTATTAAATATATCAGGTATACATTTTGATTTTGTGAGGAATACAAAAGTGAGAAAACAATTATTACATAAAGGAGGCGGTGTAAGGAGAGAAACATCGTGGATATCATATTAGGTGAGTATATAAACTCTGTGATGTTATGTTTTTATTTAGTGTGTGTTATAAGAGTGTAGAGATGGCTGAACGTCTTCTATACGTGTGTAGCGATTCAAGTCTCGATTTATTTCCCGCCAATACACCTTCGGCTTTCATTAATAAATTATATGACCCCATTATATTAGATAATAAAATTGATTATGAGGTTGCTCTGAAAAATATAATTTACCCCAAGACGCATTATATACCGCAAAAGAATTTGAAGATATGTATTACATATGAGAAATCTACAGTAAATAAATATATGCATAAAATTGATATGAGCAAAATTATTGGAGGTGATATGACAAGGATTTTAGAGGCAATAAATGAGGATATTAATGCAAATCTCTTAATAGCAGTTAAACATACAACGGGTATTATCATCCCCAAAAACTCAATTGTGTTCACATATCATCCAGGAATAAACAGAGTGGTTATTAACTTGAAAAAAAAAATTATACTACCTTCTGATATTACCAGTGGTTATGTGGGGTTGGAATTTGATAAAGAAGGAAGCGATATGCTAGGGTTCTCAGGTAATGAAATTTTGTATGTCTTTACCAATAAAAAAGAGATTATTTTTAACGAGTCTGGTGTGAAGGCGGTAAACCCACCCGATCCTGAATCAGGTATTAATTATATGTTAATATATAGCGATTTGATTGATCCCATTAATTTTGGCGATCAGTTGGTATCTCTTTTGGGAGTAGTTGATATTAATACATTAAGATCTAATTATGACCCCACAATGTATAAACCACTTAATAAAAAGATAATTGATCAAGTGAGTATTAAGCTCGCTGATCAGAAAGGAAGGTTAATTCAATATAATGACAAGTGTTCTACTGTATGTGTACTACATTTAAGACCTATAAAACGAGAGTGAATGATCAAGTTGAGTTAATATTGAACGAACCGTCAAGATGAGAACCAGTTTCTCTCCTCCTTCAGTGGAATCATTCCTGAAACTCTTTGATACTTCGAGGGTGAAAGGGGGAGGTTTAGATGATATTATATTATATAAAGCTAGAGGGAGGGGCGGAGGATTATTGTCATTTCTCGGTGGGATGGCCAGAAAAGCATTACCATTCTTATTGAATACCTTTGCTCCGGGAGTATTACAATACGGGCAAAATGTGTTGAACGATGTTAATAATGGTATTGCATTGAAAAATTCTGCGAGAAATAGAGGCGTAGAAACATTGAAGGGTGTCGGACAGAAGTTATTATCCGGAGGAAGTAGAAAGATTGGTTTGAAACGATTGAAATTTAATAATAAAAGAAACTGGAATATTTAATTAATTTTAGTTTATTGTTAACTGTCATATTGTTAGTATGTCGGCTGGTGCTCTATACGTTACACCAGGGGGACTCAACGCCCCCGTCCCCACTTATTCTCATTCCATAACTGATGGATTCCCAAAATTACCAGGACATACCATTATTGAATCCTCAATAGCAGCTAGACGCACATGTGAAGTATTACCAGTAAATCAAGGATCTGATAAATTTCTCGAATTTAGAATACAAAGTTCAGAAGGTCATTTTTTAGATTTAACGAGTCTGGCCTTGGAAATGAACATAAATATAACAAATGAGGATGGGAGTGCACTGGGAGACGATGATAAGGTCATATTTGTGAACTCTATAAGTCAGACAATATTCAAATCTGTGTGTTTGTATCTCAATGAACAACTTATAGAATCGAATCCATTTTATTCATATACGGGTTATATTAAACTGCTTAAGCATTTATCCCCATCAAAATTAGATACATTGGGAAGAATAGCATTCTTTCGTAATAAAGACACAGCAAGTAGTACTATTACAACAGCTGATTTAGATGATATTAAGAAAGACGAAGGTAAATTAACGAATGAAGTGAATACTTGTTTCCCTTTGATGCTGGATGTGAGTAGTTTTCACGAATATATCCTGGATAGTGTCGAATGTCGATTGAGACTTGAAATGCATTCACCCGCATGGGTAATTATGACTCCATTAAGCGGAAAAACATATAAATATAATATTAATTCCATTAAATTATGGATCGATAAAGTTATTCCGTATACGAATGCATTAATTGCATTGAATTCAAGCATGAGGGCAAACCCGCAGGGGTGTGAATATCTGTTCAAGAAGACATTATTTAAATCATATATTCTGACATCTAATCAAACACAATTGATCGCAGATAATCCTTGGGGACAAGTCATACCCGATAAGATATTTATTATATTAGTTGATATGAAGACATATGATGGAGGATATAATTTTAATCCATTATATTTTCAACATGAAGATTTGAATCATTTCGGGGTTACAATTAATTCAGAAATGATTCTTAATATTGACTGTAAGTTTCCTACCCACGCGAGTAGGTTATATTACGCTACCTTGAAATCTCTGGGTTTGGAGACTGATCATCTGATTACATATAAGAGTTTTCTCCAAGGCAGAACTATATTAGGTGTTGACCTGAGAAGTGAACAGGTTAAGAATGCTATATCTGTCGAGAAGAATGGTAATTTGAGAATAGATATGACATTTGGTAAACCGAAAGATGAGAATAGAATTTGTCTGATGTTTGGTGAAACTAATGCGATTTTAAATATAAATGAAAATAGAACAGTGATAGTGCATACGCGAGTATAGATCATGAATTGTGAAGAAATAAATATTGCCTTGAAACATCATACGGGAAGATATGCCTCGTATTTGGGATGTTTTGCCGCAAATAATATAAATGAAGTTATTATGAGGATAAAAGATAAGCCGGTAATTTTCATCATTAATATATTGAACGATCAAGATGAAAATATGGGTCATTGGATTACTATATATGTGAACAAACACATATTATTATATTTAGATAGTTTCGGGGTGGATTTAAAACATTATACAAATATATATGAGAAAATTATATACAAGAGAAATTTCATGTACGGTATTAATCAGAGGATTCAACATGAAAAATCATTGGTGTGCGGCTTATATGCTATATATTTTGTGTATAAGTTAACAAATTATAGCGTCAAGAAAATTATACCATATTTGTTTAAAGATTTTGGTAGAAATAAATTAAAGAATGACCAATTTATAATGAAATATGCATATGAGCATTTCAATATACCCTCATGTTCAAGTGTATTTGCTAATAATTCAACGTGGAATTATGAAAATCTGTGTAAAATATTGGAATTATAATACGGTGGGGTAGAGGCGTTTAGAGGCGGGGCGAAAGGTTAGAGGCGGGGCGAAAGGTCATAACGCTGCTATAAATGCCCGTGCTGGGTCACTCTTTGCATCTACTGTCATTCAAGTTGGGTCAAGGATGAATCCAATTCAGTACTCCGTTGGAGGTGTCTGCGAGGAGGAGAGAAGACTGCATCCCTGTGTATGTCGGAATAATCCACCTGCGGTAAATGGTAAGTGATTTTTGTTCATTATCTGAGTGAATCTTGTTCTAATATTGAAAAAAACTTTTTTTACACATAAATGATTTTAGAAGTGTAATGTATTAACCAATAAAACTTTTTAATGCAATTAAAGATATGCCTTATTCTTCTTCTAATCGAGAATTTTTTTTTCTTTGCCAGATGCGAATATAATGCGGTTGTTGGAACTTATTCGCGCAAATCAAATCCGACAGGAGAAAATGATTTGCGAGTTGATGGGATTGTTAGGAGCGAGATCCACCCAGCCTCCTACCCATCCATATGGAGATGCTGTTGCTACCCCTCCTACCAACGAGACTTCTCCCCGACCTCATGTGGATGTTGAGACTGTGCCTCCTACTCAGGCGGTTGATGTTAACGCTTTTATCCAGGATATTGTAACTCCTACCCACGCCGAGATCGACCCTTCTCCCCAGTCTCATATGAGTGGAGAATGTGTTAGTAGTTGTTATTGCGATAAATGCGTATGGAGCGAGATGGAATATTTTATGACAAATTCCCAACCTACTTCATGTATGGATGAGGATTCCCCCATTTATTATCCACCAGCTTCCCCCCCAGAAGTTTATTGTATAACAGATGAGGAAGAAGATGATGACCCTGAACAAAATGCACAGAAATTCTACAAGAGAAGAAAAATTACTCTACGTTGATTTTAGTCAATGAATTGTAGCTTTTTTCAATGAAATTGTATTACCAGAAATGTAATGGCTGTATAATAAATAATGAAAAAAAAAAATATTGTGTATTAGTGTTATCCTGAAATGTGTCTTTCTGATGATGATGAAAATGTTTTCCCTATGATGTATATGTGTCCCCTTATTAACTTGAATGAACTGAAAGTTCGACATGATTCAGCCTGTGTTCTGGGTCCTTTTTAGTTCATTTAACTTAATGAGAGGAATACTGACGTCACTGCTGTGTCCCCTTATTAACTTGAATGAACTAAAAAAAAGGGTCGACATGATTCAGCCTGTGCGCGTGACGACACTGACATAGGGGTAAGTCGACAAGATTTAGCTTGTATGTGTGACGTCACTGCTATGTCCCCTTATTAACTAAAAGGGTAAAATATATATATATATATATATATATATATATATATATATATATATATATATATATATATATATATATATATATATATATATGCAATAAGATCACAGTAAACAGGTGATTTTAAAATATGCAAAACAACCACTGTTAAAGAGTAGTGAAATTCCAAGCACTTTCGTGACTACTCACATTGTCAAGTTCCTTGACAATGTGAGTAGTCACGAAAGCGCTTGGAATTTCACTACTCTTTCACAGTGGTTGTTTTGCATATATATATATATATATATATATATATATATATATATATATATATATATATATATATATATATATATATATATATATATATATATATATATATATATATATATATATATATATATATATATATATATATATATATATATATTTTGAGCACACATACAGAGGTACAAAAAAATACAGATAAGAGCAGCATGCCAAAGCCACTTATACTATGCATAGCATTACGGGCTGGCTTAAAATTAACTTAAGATTAACTAAGCAATGATGAAATCAGTGATAAAACATTAATGTAAACAGATTACTATAAAGCACAAGTGAGTATTACAAAGACAGGTCATATGGTTGCATTCAGTTAGGTAGTGAAGGATTCTGTTAGGTAGTGTATTTAAAAAATAATAAAGTTAGATTGGGTTTTAGGTTTAACATTTATGTGATATAATTGTGAGAAACATTTAAGATATACAATTTATAAGGTTCAGTTATTCAGTATTTATTTGGTTTTGGGTGAGTAAGTGATCTTTGAGAAGAGACTTGAATTTATAAACAGGTAGTGTTTCTTTTATATTTACAGGTAATGAATTCCAGATTTTAGGGCCTTTTATGTGCATTGAGTTTTTGCATAGTGTGAGATGGACACGAGGAACATCAAAGAGTGATCTGTGCCTTGTGTTATGGTCATGTGTTCTGTTGAGGTTGGCAAGGAGATGTTTGAGGGGAGGGTTAATATCAGAGTTAAGTGTTCTATGTATGTAATAGGTGCAGTAATAAGTATGGATGTTTTGTATGGTGAGTAGGTTTAGTGTTTTGAATATTGGTGGAGTGTGCTGCCTGTAGTGAGAATTTGTTATCATTCTAACTGCAGCCTTTTGTTGGGTAATTAGTGGTCTGAGATGGTTAATTGTTGTTGAGCCCCATGCACAAATTCCATAGGTGAGATAGGGGTAAATAAGAGAGTGATATAGGGCCAGGAGGGCTGACTGTGGAACATAGTACCGTATCTTCGATAGTATGCCTACAGTCTTGGAAATTTTCTTAGAAATTTGTTGTATATGTGTATGAAATTTGAGTCTATTATCAAGGTGGATTCCTAAGAATTTTCCCTCTGTTAGTTTTGTGATAGGTGATCCGTTTATCATTATGTTAAGAGGGACATCTGTAGCTCTGTTACCAAACTGAATGAAGTAGGTTTTGTCAATGTTTAGTGTAAGTTTGTTAGTCCTCATCCAGGTAGATATTTTCTGTAATTCGGTATTTACAGTATTGGCTAGCGTGACTGGGCTCGGGTGAGAGAAGACGTATGTAGTGTCATCTGCAAATAGTGTGGGTTTGAGTAATTGATAATAGCATCATTAGTATTTTTATTAGGCCTGAATCTAAATTGGCAGGGGTTGAGTATGTTTTGGGAGATAAGGTAGGAGTAGATTCGTTTATGAGTTAATTTTTCGAAGATTTTTGAGAGAGGGTGTAAGTTGGATATTGGCCTATAGTTATTCAACTCTGTTTGGTCTCCTCCTTTGTGGATCGGGGTGACCCTTGCTATTTTGAGTACTGTAGGGAAGGTGGAGGATTCAATGGATTTGTTAAAGAGTGTTGCAATGATTGGTGATAGCACTTGTGACACTTTTTTGTATATAAGGGGTGGTAAGGTATTTAAATCTCCTGCGCTATTTCGTGATATCTTTTTTGTTCCCAGAATTTCTGATAGGGTTTTCCAGGTCTTTTTTATATCACCTCGTAAGTTGGATAATCTGTTCTCATAATACAATTTTTTTGCCCTTCTTATCAGGCTGGTTAGGATTGACGAGTAACGTTTTGTTTGGTCTCTGGTTATGTGACCCATTCTGTACTGTTTTTCATATTGGTGTTTTGTATTTATGGATTTGAGAATGCTGGGTGTTAGCCAGGGACTGTTCAGTCTCTTTGCTGTCATCTGTAATCATCACTGTCCTGAATGCCTAAGTAACCTAGGCAAGTGTTCGTGAATGACACCCTTAGTTTCAGCTCAGCTCTTGGAGACTTTCGTCAAAATAAGGATATTTTGGTAATCTCCGAATTTGATGTCCCATGGAGATTATCGTGACATCACTAAGTGTGGGAATCCTCTCCTTCAGACAGGCAAATTCTGCAACTTCTTTATCCAAAGTTCTGAGGAAGTTCTTAAATGAGGCCTAGCTTGATGTACAAAGGTGATTGAAGTATGTCCTTTGGATCGACGATTGACCTGTTTCATCTCTACTTTGTTTGGGTAAAGCTGCCACCTATGTAATGAAATACATTACTATCGTTGTAGCAAAACCATGACGCACTATTGGCTTATTATTTCCTCTGACAAAGACAAATTATTCCATTCATTAGTGATTAAACAATTTAATAAATTCACAAAAATCAAACTGAACCATTAATCATCTTACATTAAATGACCAAGCAATGAGTAGATAATAAAATAATTGGAAAGTAATTAGAGTGAGGGTTCAATAAAACTAAGAAACACAAAATTTTAAACGTGAACTGAAGCTTTTGTTGACCAGTCTTATTATTGCTTTAAACGAGGAAGTAGTAAACTTTCCATTAGGGGTAAAACAGCCCCTTTGACATGGACAAGTTTGACTCGGGGAGAAGATAGCTTCAATTCTTTGAATCCGAGTTCTTCACCAGCACCAAGGAATCCCTCTTTTGACAATTTATTTAAAAATTTTGCTTGTGTCGTAGTCTTCTGCAACTTATTCCATGGGGGTGAATGTCAAAATGGCATACAATGTCAACAGGTTGGTAGGTAAGACATATGGGCAACAGTTAGGCAACTTTATTCCGAATAAAGTTGCCTAACTGTTGTGTATGTGTGTTACCTTCCAACTTATTCCATGCTTCATGACACTCGTAAACTGAAAAATTAATTATAACAAAATAACACTGTGTAAACTTTTATATTGTACATTATACCATAATTCCTCATTAGATTGTTGGAAGCGGCAGGTTTATGGATGTTACCAGAGACAGTGGTTGTGGTGGTGGGTAGGAGGAATGGAGTAAAGGACGTGCTTCTCCACCACAGTTTCCGCAACACTGTCAATGCCCTGTACCTCACCCTCCACGATCTCACTCTCCACGATCTTTCCCATCATAATCTCACCCTCCACGACCCACAACGACACCACTTTGCTTGCCTCAGAAGAGGCCTTACACTAAAAGGTTCGTGAAGGTACAAGATATAGCAATATTGACAATACGGATGACAGGACACAAATGCATACAGTTAAGACAGTTTAGGTATGTATATTGAATATGTTTCGGTCCTAGGAACTTGATCCCTCCTATTAGTCATTTGAAATAATCAATTTAGTTTCAGTGCTTATTAGAAGGAAGTGCGAGGTAACTAAAAATATTATCCAGAGGTATTGAGAGATTCTTGCAGAGTGATGTTGGGAGATGACTCGCCGTGGGCAACCGTGATGCCCAGTTGTGTGGCGTGTCAGGTGACACAGTAACGGTCAAAAGGACGCAGTAGGGGCGAACACAATGGAGAGTACAGGTTGGAGTACATATTACTGACATAGGTGGTTTGGACACTTAGAAAGGGTGGAGTAAAAATGGATGACTTAGAAGGTGTATAAATCAGTAATGGAAAGTAGGGGTAGAACTCGCCGTATGTTATATTTGCTTGTATGTCAGCATAGTTGCTGATCCCTGTGTTATATAGCATAGCATATTAGTATCATCCATGTGCTTTAGATAGGAGATCCCTTGTAGGCCTGTGACTTTGTGTGACGTCACGGGATGCGCATGTGTAGGCTCGTACCTCTGGCTCTCTTTCAGTCGGCGTAGACATCCAGGCTAGGACAGGCGGAGGCTGGGCTCCATTTCCCATCATCACAGTCTGACAATATATCGTTACCATCCAACAAGTGTGTCTACCTTGAACCCTCGATATCTCCATTTAAGAACCCCTACGATAAATGGTGGCATCGGAGGGCCTGTAATTCTGACGATTACAGCGATTTCTGGAGATAAGTTTCGACCAGCAAGACGGCCATTTCGTGTCACCAATAGGCCTACCGAGGTTAACGCCAGCCTGCTACCTCAAGTCAGCTACTCTCTCCCAAGCTCCTACCAGCTTCTACACCATTCACTGGTCAGTCTCTTTGTATTAGTGTTTATCTGCTTATTTGCATCACTCCCGAGGGGTTGACCCGAGTTTGCAAAATAAGCCAGCTTCCAGTCTGTGGTGAGGGAGTCAGCCCAGTCCAGAGCCTAGTCTACTTCATCCAGTTCTTTTGCCTGCCAAGCCAGCTTCCACCCCTGCTGTGCTCATCGTGAGAAGTTATCAAGCCATTCTGTGTGAAGGGTTAAGATAAGCCAGCTAGCAACTAACCCAGGTGTCTTACCCCAGTACTCAAGCAAGCTACGTGAGTAGTCTTCATCGCTTGTGATTCAAGCTCCAAGCATTCTGAGTGCTCTTTTTCATCCTTGTGGTGTTGTAGTATTTCGTGGGTTTGTTTTAAGCCAGTCGGCTTAGAATTATCTTCGCGGCAGTGTGGCTGTTCTCAGTGAGACTTACGCTGTTCAACCCATAGGCCCAACACCCACGACCACGTGTGTCTCACCATTGCCGGTCTTAGCCCTGTTAACCCACAAACCCAACTACACTCACCACGCGGCCTCAGACGCCTCACTCAGCCATTACCCACTCACCCAACCTCTACCAGTGTTTTGGCACACTACTAAGGGTTGTAGCACCATATTTTAAGGACCACGTAGGGGGGCAAGAGCTAGAGTGTGTTTCGCGCCACCGTTAAAAGCCTCCTGTGTGAAGTCTATCGTCGATGTAAGCGCAATTCTATGGTCACGTGTGCAGAGGACAGCAGCAAGACGACATAAACAATCCTCTACTCTCCACTACCATCAACCTCTTTCTTCACCAAGTCGTTACAGCGATAATTAATTTTTTTTTTTCATAGAGACATTTGCGAGTGTTGAGACATTTCTTTTGTGTTTCCAGTGATTTTTCTCTTAGTGACATTCAGTGACTCTTGATCACAATCAGTGTTTATTTGCTGATTGCATAATCTTTTTAATCTCCTTAATTCAGTGTTAATTTTCGTGCATTATCTTATGTCTGTTGTGTTGTGTGTCTTTTTATACACTTGAAGTAAGTACTTAGTGTTTTTCCTTTGTTGTGTGTGCAACATATGAGCAGTATAGAACTTGTGTTTACACTTCAGAATCACCTTGTGTTCTCAGTATTCCAGTGAAGTATTTCAGTAATTTTTCACCTCATATTCTGCATCACAACTCAGTGTTGTCTGTTATATTTTTTTTTTTTCTTCCCAGCATTTGTGTATTTTTGTTTTGTTCCCTGTGTGTTGAACATTCTTGTGTTCATATTCTTTCATTTAGCCAGTGTCTAATTTGTCTTATTTCCACAGACAATAGTGCCATTATTTTGTGCAAGCAAGAAATAATTTTTACAAAATTTTTCACACATCAAGTTTCATTGCAAGAAAATTCTAGTATTGTGTTTATGTTGATGTGTTGTATTCTGCATCACTGTGTTCAATTTTTTTTTGTTCTGTGTTTTAGCACCTATTATTTTCCATGTTTCATTGAACAAATTCACTCTTAGTGCAATTTTTAAGTTCTTCTTTTAGAGTAAATTGTTCTTTTGCTTGTTAAGTGTTGCTTGAGTGCAGTTAAGAGTTAAAGTGTTCATTCCTTGATATATTTCTTTTCTTGTGTGTGTAATAATTTTTATTATTGCACATTGACTCATTTTGCAATAATTCTTGTGCAAATATTGTGTTGCCATTAAAGTCTTTCTTGCAGAAATTTTATGCAGTGTTTTTTTTTGTTGATTAGCAATTGTTATTTTGCAATATTGCTACAGTTTATTTCAGTGCAGTTTCATATGCTCTGTTCTGTGCATAATATTTTATTCATATGTGCCATTTTATTTTATTTCAGTGAATTGTGTGTCTGTTTTAATTTTTGCACAAGTTTATTGAGTCCATTTTATCATTTTATTGTGTATTTCCCTGTTGCATTGAAAGTAAAGACAACTCACTGTGCCATTCATTCAATTTAAAGTAAAAGTTGAGCAAATCAGATTTGAGTAAAGTACAAGTTCTCTTGATTTTCAAAGTGTTGTTCATTCAGTTGCATATTTTTCTTGTGTGAGTTCTTTGCTTACTGTGTGACCTGTCAATTTTTAATTACTTATGCAGAATAGTTAAGCATTTTTTTTCCCCATTTAAGTTCACTGTGTTGTGTGTTCCTCAGCTACATTTTCTTTTGTTTCTCTAAATTCTTGTTTTACATTTTTGCAAATATGTCTCAAGTTTTCTCAAGCGATGCCTCAGCACATGCTGCTAGTACAACCATTAATGCGTCAGCCCAAAATTCGAGTAACTCCTTATCAAACGATAGACATACTCAGACATCTAGCCTGTGTAATTTCAGTTGTGATCTGTATGATGCTATGCCATTGTTCAATAGTAATCCAGACAACCTTGAAGGTTGGTTTACTGCAGTTAGAGCCAGAGCTAATGCTTCAGTTGATGGTCTTCCATCTGAGAGTTGTTTAATCAGTATCGGAAAGGAGAGTCTAGCCCGTTCTCCAGCAGCCTCACATGTATTTAACTTAATTCGTATGAAGGACTTCCAAGATCTAACCAGGTGGCAAGATTATGAACAGTTAATTCGCAATTATCTTGAACCGGTGCGAGAAACCGATCCGTTCGTTGTTCTCAAAGAATTAGTTTGCACAGCTCCGAGACCAGAAGAGTCATTAGATGAGTTTGCTCTTCGTCTTAATAACCTAATGTCCTCATTCGTTAAAGCAGGTCAAAATTCAAAGTACCTTAAAGATAACGATAAACCAGCCCTTGATGGGTTTGCCAAATTAGCTGCATTTGGAGTTATTAAACAACTAATGCCACCGACATCTATGTATGTGTACAATTCAAGTCCGCTAGATGCTACTATGGGACCGCTTGCAGCTCTAATCCATGTACGAAATTTGTGTCCCGAGGGAACCTTCCCTTATCGTAAGTCTATGCCAAACACCTTGTCCACTCCTGTACCTCCTCTAGTTTGTGCTACTACCAAAACTCCCAACCTTAATCACTCGCGTCCATCATCCAAAGCAAGTGCAAAGAGCCATCATTCCCGTAGCACCAGTAGTACGTACAGTACCCACAGTCAAAGAGTTTGCTACAATTGTGGTTACCGTGGCCATATTGCTATTAATTGTCATGACAGTCACCCTAAGAAGCGTCGTACTGATGATGAGTACCAGTCAGATCTTCCCTACTGTACTTATCATAGAATTCATGGACATGACACATCTGAGTGCAATGCTCTCTACAACCTGCAGTACTCTAGATCTTTCCGTGGCCGTTCCAACCGCAGAGCCAGGAGAGGAAACAGACGTCGTGGTTCACAAACTAACCAGAACCAGGCTCATTCTTCCAATTCGGGGGAATCCGAGCGCCCAAGTCTACTCGTCCAGTCGTGACAGTAGTAGGTGATAACGAGTACACCATCCCAGTCCAAAATTCCTATGAAGCCTTAGCCAGCCTTGAGACTGACAATCCTGCTGTTAATGCTGCTTCACGCGTCTCTGACGTAGAGGAATTTGGGGATGAAGTAGAAAATGCCTTCTCCGATGACAACCCACCTTTCTGTTTGCATATAACTCCTAACGAAACGATTGGTCCATTAGTACAAGCTTCTGTCCATAATGCGCCCGTTCATGTGTTCATGGACTCTGGTGCGCAAGTTAATATCATTAGGTCTAGCTTGTTTAAAGAGAAGCAGTTACGACGTGTCCTCCTCGTTGAACCAACTACTGTAACCTCCCTTAGTGGAGTAGCTGGTTCCCTTCTGCGAGTCCGAGGTCAGACTTCGCTCACCTTTACTATCCAAGGCAGAGACTTTACTGCTGCTTTTCTTGTTGTCGACCAGATTACTTTCCCTGGTGACCTTCTACTGGGATTTGCTTCCATGCGAGACTTACGCATTGTGCTCGACCCGTACCGATGGCATGCCCAAATTGACGACTTGATCGTTCCATTCTGGGGTTACCAGCTTGGATCAGAAATCTGTCATACTGCTGCAGAGTATGATGTACGCATTAAGTCCTTACAAGCCAATGCATTCTCCAGTAGCGTACCCAAGCAGTCAGGCACTGGTAATTCTGTCACTCCCATCTGTGTTCCACCTACACCTTCAGACTTGCAAGATAGTGTTCCGTTGCCTCAAGTGTCCGAGGACACTCAGACTGCCTTGAGTGCACAGCCTATCCCTGCAATGACTGCTAGTTCGAGTAGTAGTTTCTCCACAGGGGATGCCTTGTCAGAAAACGATTACTTGAAACTAGTAATGCCATCTCTTGTTGATGTCACATGCCGTCTGCAGAAAGACGTCTCTGTTGCGGCTAGTGCTCTCACTAGAGTGTCTGTTGTTGTTCCTAATGTTCCAGATGGTGATAACGTCCTAGTTGACAGTGATTCCTGCAAGGTCAAGGGTTTATTTGTTGAACCTTCCTTACACATTGTAAGAGACAGTAAGATCCATTTACTCCTTGCTAACACTTCGGGTCACAGTGTTCGTCTCAGAGCAAATACCAACCTCGTTGACCTAGTTCACTATCCTTACCCTGTTCAAGTACAGGATGACGTGCCACCTGACCAGTGGGTCGGTGCTATTTCAACAGTGGAGACCTCATCCACTCCGCTGGATCAATCTATCCCACCAGTTGAGGAGAAAGACTTAGCTCCCACTGATTTCCCAGACGAAGTCAAGCGTTTGTTGACTCTGTTGAACAAACGTCGTAAAGCCATTGCCTTACCAGGTGAGAAGATGGGTATAACGAACTTATTGTCCCATCGTATTCCACTTGAACCTGGTACTAGACCTATTTATATACCTGCGTACAGAATGCCTCATTCCCAAGTTGCTGTCGCAGAGGAACTGATCAATCAAATGCTCAATGATGGAGTTATTGCACATAGCAATTCACCCTGGAATGCGCCCTTGATCCTAGTGCCTAAGAAGGACGGCACTTGGCGCCCGGTGATTGACTTTAGGAAGTTAAATGCGAAAACCATTCCAGATCGCTTCCCACTTCCTGTACTAGGTGACCTTTTACGCAATATCGGAGATAACAAAGTCTTCTCGACCCTGGACTTGTTACAAGGGTTTTGGCAAGTCCCTCTTCACGAGGACAGCCAAGAGTTAACTGCATTCTCCACTCCCACAGGTCATTATCACTTCCTCCGTATGGCGTTTGGATTACGATCGTCTCCTATCACGTTCTCTAGACTCATGACCAACATCTTTAGAGGTCTTATAGGTAAAGCACTTATGGTGTACTTAGACGACGTAATCGTCATGTCCGAAGACGTGGATACACACCTGAAAAGACTTGATATAGTACTTGGCAAGCTTGAAGAAGCCAATTTAAAGATCAAACTGTCCAAATGTCAATTTTTCAGATCAGAAATTAAGTTTCTTGGTCACGTAGTCACTCCTAGAGGGGTTACGACTGATCAAAGTAAAGTAACTGCAGTACTAAATTTTCCAACTCCCAAAACTGCTGATGCCGTAAGATCCTTTGTGGGCTTAGCAGGTTTTTATAGATCTTTCATTGCCAATTTTTCTTCCATAGCTGCTCCGCTAACTGAATTGCTTAAGAAAGATGCTCCTTTTGTTTGGACCTTCCGTCAAGAAAGAGCATTCCAAACTCTAAAAGAAAAGCTAACATCTGCTCCAATTTTGAAATTCCCAGATTTTTCTAAGCCCTTCTATCTGACAACTGATGCTAGTTCAATTGGCATAGGTGCCGTACTAGCTCAGAAGACTGATGGCAAGTACAACGCAGTTGCATTTGCTAGCCGAGTCCTTACGAAGGCTGAACGTAATTATACAGTAACGGAGCAAGAAGCTTTAGCAATAGTATGGTCTTTAAAGCACTTCCGAGACATTATTTACCAGTACCCTGTTCATGTCTTGACAGACCATGCGCCACTGATACCTTTATTCCAGAACAAACAGCCTACTGGAAGGTTAGCCAGATGGACCTTGACTATCCAAGAGTTCAATCCCACTTTTGAACATTTACCTGGCAAGTCGAATGTAGTCGCAGATGCTTTATCGCGACACGTTAGTGTAGTTACTGCAGATCCTCCATTTACTGTCGAGGATGTCAAAAATGCCCAAAGAACAGATCCCATGTGGTCTGGTGTGATTCGATTCCTGCTCCAGGAAGATCTTATTCTTACTGTGAAGCCACCAGCACCCATTAGTGACTTTGTAATGAGCCAAGAATTACTGTATCGAACAGCCGAGTTGGGTACTCCAAGCAGAAGAGTTTACCAGTTAGTAATTCCACAGTCACTAGTGAACGTAGCTCTACAGCTAGTTCATGATGCACCAGGTGTTGCACACCCTGGTATGGATCGTTCTGTGAAACAAGCCAGAATGAAATACTTTTGGCCACGTATGGCAACTGACATTTCCGAGTATGTTAAGAAATGTAGTGTCTGTATGCAACATAAAGGAAATGTCAATGGTCCTAATCCAATCCAAGTGTACCCAACCACTAGCGAACCGTGGGAAAGAGTTGCCCTTGATTTGTTAACCAATTTTAAATGTTCCCTCCAAGGCAACAAACATCTGTGTGTTATGGTAGACCATTTCACCAGATATTGTGAGTTAGTTCCTATTGCAGATAAGACTGCAGAGACAGTAGCTAAAGCGTTTAAAGAACGCATTATCTGCAGGCATACCACCCCTAAGTCCTTAGTAACAGATAATGGAGGTGAATTCTGTAATGAGATTCTTGAAAATTTGTGTACTTTATACAAGATCTCTAAATCCACCATTGTTCCTCATCATCCTGCCAGCAATGGGTTAGCCGAAAGAACCAATAAGAAAGTACTTGATGTCCTGAGAGCCACTATCAACCCCAATAGTGAAACTTGGGATGAAGTCATACCAGATGTCCAATGTGCCATAAATTCTGCTTACAATGCTTCCATAGGTGATACTCCACATTATGCATTGTATGGTGTAGACAAGCGTTTACCCTATGAGTTGTTATATTCCACTCCGAAACCTAATTACAACCCTGATGATTTCGTAGCAACTCGTACCAGCATGGCTCAGAGTGTTTTTAGAAGAATCCGTGAAACACTTCATAAATCAACAGCAGAATTTACTAGAGTAACTAATAGCCGTGCTAAGCCATCAAAAGTCAAAGTAGGTTCAAGAGTAATGCTGACAAATTTCAACAAAACATCCGAAATGCCTAAGCTCGATCAAAAGTTTGTCGGACCTTATCGAGTTGTAGAACATATCTCTGGTAATAAGTATAAGGTTAGAGAAATTAGTACTGGTAAGTACAAAGAATCGCATTTAGATCATATGAAATTAGTATGCGATGTTGATGATATTGCTACCCAGACTAATGTGACAGATGCTGAAAATCCTCTTGACTCTGTACCCTCTACCTCAGATACTCAGTCAGATAACCAACCTGAATGTCGTTACTCCTTGCGTACTCGACAAGTAATGAGAAACCCACAAGTATCTTTTGTAGATACTCGTTCAGATCTCCCTCAGTCAAGGCATGTGTTAGCCATTGCAGAGGAATTCGATCCTCCCAGAGATGATAACCATTCTGCATATGTAAACCTCACCATCGCAGAATTGGGTTTAAATGTACATAGTCTGTATAACTAGATGTCCGAGATGAAGTAAATTGTCGACTGTTTGTTATTAACTGATAAGTTTTTCAGAAGAAAATTTTTTTTTTTCGTATTCACGTTCCCTCCGTATTCTGAGAATTGACAGTAATGATCTGAGTGTGCACCAGATGCCTTTGCTGTTAATTTCACCTTGTATATATATATTTATTCTTCCTCAGAATCCGTAGAGTGCATGAATACAGATCGATCGATCAATTCCACCCATATTGTAAAATGATTTGTTCTTATAGTTTGTAATGCATATTACGTTAACACCCATTACGTAAAACTCATTTTGTTAACATCCATTATGATACCATCCATTAGTTCTAAGTTATATATGAATTTGTTATTGTATAGAATCAGCCCAGAACCACCTGCCTGTTCAGCCTATAGATAGTAGTGTATGTCGAGACGACATACGTAACATGACCGAGCTGTCAGCATAGTTGCTGATCCCTGTGTTGTATAGCATAGCATATTAGTATCATCCATGTGCTTTAGATAGAAGATCCCTTAGGCCTGTGACTGTTTGTGACGTCACGGGATGCGCATGTGTAGGTCGTACCTCTGCCTCCCTCTCAGTCGGCGTTTGACATCCAGGCTAGGACAGGCAGAGGCTGGGCTCCATCTCCCATCATCACAGTCTGACAATATATCGTTACCATCCAACAAGTGTGTCTACCTTCAACCCTCGATATCTCCATTTAAGAACCCCTTAATATCTGGAATCTTAAGTATAGGGTCTTTCGAAAAGATACTTTTAATCTCATTAAACTTTTCCCGAGCTACGTCAGAAAGTTCAAGAGGTTCCTTCACAGACTTTTTAAGGAAGTCGGATAAGATGCCTGTAAGATCAGTAAGGTTCGGGATAAACCGTGCATAAAAATTTACAGAACCAAGAAAGCTACACATGAGCTTCTTGGTTTTGGGGAATTTAAATTCTAATAAAGCTTTGATCTTACTGGGGAGAGGCTGCAGAGAGTTATTAGAAAGTATCAGTCCAAGATATCTAATCTTGTTATACCCAAGGAAGCATTTCTTCGGCTTGGCAGTGAGGCCATGTGAGCGTAACCTACGCAAAACTGATGTTAATGTTTGGATATGTTCGCCCCACGTGGATGTCATTACGTAAATGTTATCAAAATAAACTGAAACATTTGGCATATTACCCAAGACCTTTCTCATCAGTCTCACGTAGGTAGCACAGGCAGTTACCAAACCGAAGGGCATAGTTCTATACTGCATCAGTCCTTGGTGGGTAGGAAAAGCGGTGTACTGCTTAGAAGAAGGATCTAACATTACTTGATGATATGCCTGCGCAATATCAATCTCTGAAAAGAAGGAAGCGTCATAAAATTTGTGTAGATCGCTATCTATTAAGGGCATAGGCTCAGCATCCCACCGAGTTATAGCATTAAGGCCTCTGAAGTCAATAGCAAGTCTATATGAATTATCCTCCTTCTTAACCATGACTACTGGTGAGCAATATGCAGATACTGAAGGTTCAATGATCTTTAGTTTTAATAATTTGTCTACCTCTCGGTCAAATGCATCCCTAAGGTGAACTGGAACTGGGTATAATTTCCGTTTGATAGGATTGTCCGTCACTAAGTCAATCTTATGGACTACCGTGGAGGTAACACCTGGAATATCAGTAAAGACGTCTGAAAAGTTACTCACACATTGAAGTAGTTCATGTCTCTTATGGTCATCCAAAGATTCATTAATATTAATGTTGGTTGCACCCGAGTGGTCAAGAGTCACCAAGTCATGTAGTTCTTCATCATAGTCTAAGTTAGAGGTGTCAATTACACACACCTTACATTCTTCAGTTGTCTTATCAAGTTCGTGTGGAAAAACTAAGTCAAAGTTATTAAGGCAGTTAACCGAATTTCTTCGGTAATATTTCTTAAGGATGTTGATATGATAAAGCTTAGGTTTCCCCTTGACTTCTATGAGGTAGTCAACTTTCCCACAAATTTTTAATACTTTATATGGACCTTTCCATGCTACTAATAATTTATTTGACTTGATAGGCAAAAGTACCAGAACTTCATCCCCTACTTTAAAACTTCTCCTCTGACTTTTGGAATCAAAATAGGTTTTGTACTGGTCCATTGACAAGCTTAGGTTTTTCGAAACTATGTCAGAGGTCTCCTCAAGTTTGGATCTAAGGTCAAGGAGAAACTGGTAAGAAGACTGAACCTCAGCATTTACCTCCTCATTAGTCCATAAGTCATGAAGGATGGACAATGGACCTCTGGCCTGTCTACCATAGAGAAGTTCAAAAGGTGAAAACCCCAAAGAGTCACTGGGAACTTCCCTCATGGCAAACAAAGCACAGGGTAGGTAACGATGCCACTCCTTAGGTTTAAGGGAGCAAAGTTTCCTTAAAATGGACTTGAGAATCGAATGCTGGCGCTCAATCCTCCCATTACAGCTGGGATGATAGGGTGTGGTGAAGAGAGGCTTCACTCCCAGAAGTTGGTAGAGATGTTGCATTAAGTCAGATGTGAATTGTGTCCCACGGTCAGACAAAATTTCTCTAGGGATGCCCACTCTGGAGAAGATGGACAAAAGGGCTTCAGCCACCTCTGTAGTAGTTATGGTCTTTAAGGGAACATGCTTCAGGGAAACTCGAAGCATAATCAACTACATGTTAATATATATCTATGTCCCCCAGATGAAAGTGGAGATAAAGGACCAACGATGTCAATAGCTACTCTTTCAAACGGTACCGTAAAGAATGGCATTTTGACCATAGGTACTCGCCTGGTACCTCGGGAGGATGACAGTTGGCAAACTTTACACGATCTACAATAGGTAGTGACATCTGAGGACATTTTTGGCCAAAAATAGGTTTCCCTAATTTTATTTAAGGTTTTACGATGCGAGAAATGTCCGGCCACTGGCAGGTCATGAGCCATTTTAAGAACAGTCTCTCTGCATTGACTTGGAACAACTAAGATGGAATAGTCTATCTCATCTGAATTTAATTTGAATACTGACTTGTACAAGATACCTTTTATATATTCAAATTTATATGAAAAGTTTTTCCTTTGGATAACTTGATTTTGTTTAGCGGCATTATGGCAATTCTGAAGAGAAGGGCAATTACGTTGTAAATTGACAAAGGAGTCCTTCGATATATCTAAAGGCTTAAAGTCAGGGAAAATCAAAGGATGGACAGTAGGAGAAGCCTGGGCTTTGGTCTGAGCCCTAGTCAAGACATTTATAGTATCGGAGGTGATATCTTCACTTTCATCTAACAAGTGAACCGGTGATCCTACTACCTCGCTTTCGAGAGTAGCATCACTGGTTTTTAATCCCACATGAATCTCACGAGACATTGTCTCATCTGAACTTTCGAGGGGCTTCTCTGACTCTACAGGAAGAGGATCTGAAACACTTATGTCCATCTTTGGTGATGAAAGGTCAACCTCAGAAGGAAGAATGGCACCTTTTACATTACCTATTAGTACGGAGCAAGAAGTGATGGGAGCTAGTACGGCTTCAGACCAACCTGTGAACCATTTAGACCTAATGTAACAACGGATGGTAGGAAAAGTGTCTGTACGGCCCAAGTAGTCTGAAAGTATAGCAGAGGAATGAGTTTCTTTAAGATTAGGGAACAGCTTATCAGAAATGACTATACATGTGCATCCAGTGTCTCGTAAAATGGTAGATACATTAAGTCCATTAACTGTTCCTGAACAGAAGGGTGCTTGGTCATTACAGTCTTTAAAACATCTTCCAACTTTTTGGACCTTCTTAGAAGGACAATCTGGACGTTTATGTCCCTTAACACCACACAAATGACAAACAGGAATAAAAGAAGTCACTTTACTTTCCACTAGAGGCTTTGATTTCTTAAGGTCTGATGAACCCTTGCCCTTAGGGTTCGATCCCTTTAGGTCTTTATAGGAATTGTGAGCCTCAGCATACAAGTCAGCGGCCTCAGCAACTTCCTCAGCTTTAATCAGGTTACGTTCTCTAATGAATGTTCTTATCTGGTGGGGAAGAGCTGTCAGGAACTGGTCAGCAACCATGAAGTCTCTAAGAGATTCATAACTGTGATCAATTCCTGAACTCTCTATCCAAAAGTCGAACAAACGAAAGAGTGTTACCTGTAACTGCTGAAAGTTCTGGCCAGGCTGTAAGATGGCATACCTGAAATCTTTCCTGTAAGAATTAGTGGTTTTTTGATATGCTTTAAGGATTGCCTTCTTCAGTAGGTTATAATTACATATGATATCCTGCGACAAAGTTGCATAGATATTCAAGGCTGTACCAGAAAATAACATTCCTAACCTGGTAGCCCAGGTGTCAGCAGGCCATTCACAGAGGGTAGCGGTATTTTCGAACCTGATAATGTATGAAGTTATGTCGTCCCCCTCTGTGAAGGGAGGTAAATTAGGTGTTGGAATATGTGCACTAGCTTCATGATGTTCCATTACTCCTTCCTCTAATTGTTGTTGTGTAAAAATTAACTTTTTATTCTCTAATTCAAGGCGAGATTTTTCGAACTCGCGATCCTTTTCTCTCTCTATTAACTCAAGTTCTCTAACTTTTTCCTCACGTTCTCTAGCCTTTTCCTCACGTTCTCTAGCTTTTTCCTCAACTTCTCTATCCTTTGCTCTTTCCTCAAGTTCTCTTAATTTAACTTGTTCCTCACGTCCTTTAGCTCTCTCCTCATGATCAAGTCTATCACGCTTCTTTTTGTCTTCTCTCTCTCTTTCTAAATGTCTTTCTTGGTTTTCTCTTTCGATTCTCTCTCTCTCCTTTTTCTCCTTTCTTTCTCTTTCTCTCTCTTTCTTGATTCTCTCTCTTTCTATTCTTTCTTCTCTCTCTTCTTCTCTCTCCTCTTTCATTTCTCTCTCTTCTCTCTCTTTCAAGTCTTTCCTGGATCTTAGCACTAATGAAAGATTCTAAATTTTTCCCTGTTATTCCTAACTTACTTCCAGCATTCATCCAAAACTGGTATTCCTCCATACTTGCAAGAATAACTTAAACTATCAGGGGAAATGAAACGGGTATTAAAGAAAACGGAGGGTTCAATTCCTGCTCCACTCAAACTGTAAATAAACCAGAGGGCTCGATCCCTGCTTCAATTAAACAATATGTATTAATTAAAACGAAGGGTTCTATGCCGGCTCCGAGCAAACAGTAAGTAGAATGGGGTCACTTGACCATCCAATCTTCTCACCAACAAATCAAGAGTGTCCTACGACAGTTCCCTTGATAAAATAAAGAGCTCAATGAAACAAATTGTCACTGGAAAATCTCGGGTCCCTAGAGTCTAATCCTCCAAAGTGTTTCAAGCTCGAACAAAAAGGTGGCAGAATTAAATATTATATCCTGCCTGACTTGACTTACAATAAATTGAGACTATAACAATCACCAAATCTTTTAAATACCTGTACTGTAGTCCTACCATAGAGAATGATTACTCATGGCTGGTGGTAACCGTCTGTGGTATGCGGCGTTGAAGTTCCAATGGTAGATTCGAGATGGAGTTGAATCTTGATTCAGTCGAGTTGATCCTGGCAAGGTCGCCACTTGTGAAGGCTTACTCAGCCCTGTAACAACTTCAGTCAGTATTACCAAGGCTGGCTCCTCCTCAGGAAAATTAATGAATAGAAAAAGAAATAATAACAGACAATGATAAACACTTTATTATTTAGAAACGGAAAATGTAAAACAATAAAACATGAATGGGTATCCTAATTGAAAGAAAAATGAAAAATGAAATGAAAAAAATTACATTTGAACTCAACGCTAATATAGGTATATCGTGGTAATGGGGTGTCAGGTGTTGGTGACACTGCGTGTTGTTGAAATCGTAGCCGTTGCTGATGTGGGGGGTAGCAGGTGTTGGTGACCACCACCGGCTCGTTCTTCACAGAGTGTAGCCGTGAATAATTACTTCAGATGACAGGAAAACAGGTTTGTTACCACTGCTATGATGAGGGGTTAGGTCCTGTGTTGGCTTACATAACAGGTAAGTAGATTAAACATGGGACGTCTCAGGACGTTAGTCCGTCTCCTTCTATTCTTCTCGTTGGTTGGCAGGTGACCCTCTCTGTCATTCCAAGCTGTAAAGAGAGACAGATTACCCACTGCTTAAGAAATCACTCTCCATGATAAGTACAATACCTAAAAGATGTGGTGATTATTAAAACATTTAACAGATAAAGACTGAAAGGACTAAGTTAATTATTGGTCAAAAGTGAAGCTTTCAACCAATAAGTCCACTAAAATATGATCAGGCGTGTACTTACAGTAGTGTTGGGAGCTGTGAGTCGAGTGATTTACTGTTTGACCGGAGCCCCACACGTCACCTTTCGGGGGGGGGGGAAGAGGGAGGGGAAGGGATAGCGGGAGCTAGACTGACCCTACCTTAACAAGCAGCCGGCAATCAAACTATCACTTTCGGGGAGGGGGAAAAAACGAAGGGGGGGGGGCAATAGTGGGAGCTGGACTTACCCTACCTTAACAAGTAGCCGGCAATGAAACTATTGTTACTATATACTCCCTCGCTACTCCTATCTATTGAACTTTTCCCTCACAATCGCACTAGAGGAAAGACCGACAATGTTGACATTTCTTGGGAATTCATTTATTGCCCTAATAACAGATGTTGCTAGAGACTTGTCCTTCCAGGTTGGGACAAACAGACAATCATTACTAAACAACAGGAGGTCGTGCTAGGATCCAGTGACTGATGAGGTATTGTTGATTTTCTTTAATTATCAGTAAATTTGGTAGCAGTTGTAGGGCGAGCTGCTTTAAGGAAGTTACAGCGTCCTACCTGGAGTATACCTGGAGAGGGTTTCTGGGGTCAACGCCCCCGCGGCCTGGTCTGAGACCAGGCCTCGTGGTGGAACAGAGCTGATTAACCAGGCTATTACTGCTGGCCACACGTAAGCCGACATACACAAACCACAGCCGGTTGATCAGGTATTGACTGTAGGTGCCCGTCCAGTGCCTTCTTGAAGACAGGGGTCTATTGGTAATCCCCTTTATGTATGCTGGGACTCTTATTGTGTCTCTTAGTGTAATCGTGGCGCCCTTGCTTTTCATTGGGGGAATGTTGCATCTTCTGCTGAGTCGTTTGCTTTCGTAAGGAGTCATTTTCGTGTGTAACATTGTGGTGGATGTTATATTTGATAGCAGTTATTAAGTTCTGTGTTGGGGTAAAGCTCTCTCTCTGCTGGGAAGGGCATATGGTTCTTCCCAGTAGGAGGCCTCCAGAATCCTAGATATTCATTGTGTGAAAGGATGATGGATTCTGATGGATTAAGGTCACAATCCCTGCGGCACACCTGGCAGCTGCATGTTGGCCGAGCGCCACTACTGCGGTACTTGCGGGAAGATTCCCGGGAGTCTGACACGGTTTGTGACATTGTGGGATCGTAAGTGTGGAGGAACACCGACTAGGAAAGGTGGGTGAAATGGGGCGTGAGTGTATGAGGTCAAAGGTTAGGGAAGGTGAATGAAAGTCTTCCAGAATTTAGATGTGTCTTCACTCCCCAGAAGCAAAGATGTAATGCAGAGAATTGACACTATGTCATCTTCGGTTGATATTCACGATGAAGTCTGAAACAATGGCCGATGTCAACAGTGTTAAACCCTTGTTCCCAAGCAAAATATATGAAGCATCGCAGGCTGGCGATCTCCTTCGTAGCATTTTTTAATTGTTTTTTAATAAGACGTTGATTTTATCTATGAACATAGTAAGATATATTGCTGATCTCTATAAATAGTTTATATAAAAATGCAGCTTGTAGCTCAGTAATAAAGCTTATCATGTAATAAATTCTCGTGGTTTCGAATCCATGAATTCAACTAAGTGTTTGTGAAATATTTGCAGTATTTATCCTAAAAGGGCTGTGGCATACCTTAAATAGAGATTATTCTGATAAATACTGATCTATGTGTAGAATATACCTTGTAGAAATTTTGTTTCTCTTTCACTAACCGTATTAATATTTCATTCAAATTAAATTATTAATTTTGGAAACACATCAGTCAATTAATTTAAGTTTTGGAACTTCCAGATTGGAATTTCTTGGGTAACTTTCAAATGATTTTTAAATCCGTATTAATAAAACATAATCATGAATATATTACCTGTATGTGTTTGTGTGAATGATCATAGCTGTATGTCGCATCACCAGTGCGAGGCGATGTGTGGGTGTACCGAAGATGTTTATATTGTAACAGCGGGGAGGCGGACGTCCAGCTTGTGCAGCAGTCGAGTCCCACATCTCTCTTTCACCTGTCTAAAAATCTGTTTATTGGTAAGTTTCAGTTATCATTGTTTTGGAAAAACGAAAGATAGAAATTTGTATCCTGGGAATTTAATAAGTGATCGACATGTTAAATTAAATAAAAAATGAAAAGACTACCGTGACTGCGGCAATATGCAGTATGCTGCTACTACTATTACCACTACCACCAGTGTCCTCGGATCATGAATAACACCTAGCTCTGCAGGGTGCATGATCTTTGTAGGATAGCTGGTTGAGTGACTAAGGCGATGTGAACATTGTTCTGTCTCTTCAGGCGGGAGAATGTGTGGGAAGATCCAGTCCTGGCTGGCCGCAGTTTGGAAAATTATTCAGTACCATATACATGTTGCAGTTTAAAAACTGTAGTGTAAAGCACCCTTCTGGCAAGACAGTGATGGAGTGAATGATGGTAAAAGTTTTTCTTTTTTCGGGCCACCCTGCCTTGGTGGGAATCGGCCAGTGTGATAATAAAAAAAAATATATATATATATATTAGTGTTAATGAGTGTGTTTGTGTGTGTGTGTGTGTGTGTGTGTGTGCGTCGTGCCGAATATGTCCTAAATGAAATATGTTGGGAAGATGTCTTAAATAACATGGATCCAAACCAGTGCCTTGAAAGGATCAACTTCCTGGCAGCTGAAGCATGTTCTAGGCATATTCCCCTAAGAAAGAAGAAGAGCAGGAGTAAACTGGAGAGAGAAAGACGTTCCCTCTATAGAAGACGATGAAGAGTCACTGAGCTCCTCAGGAGTGCTAGAATATCTGATACACGAAAGGAGGCGCTGACCAGGGAAGTGGAAGCTATCGAACTTAAGTTAAATGACTCTTACAGGAACCAGGAGAGACAGGAGAGACAGGAGAGACAGGAAGAGCTTAAAGCTATTAGTGAAATTGAAAGGAATTCGAAATATTTCTTTTCATATGCCAAAAACAAGGCAAATACCACATCTAGTATCGGGCCCTTACTCAGACAGGATGGGACTTACACAGATGACAACAAGGAAATGAGTGAAATACTGAAATCCCAGTATGACTTTGTGTTTAGTGAGCCACTAATCAGTCTGAGGATCGACGACCCAAATGATTTCTTCATGAATGAGCCTCAAAACTCCATAAATGTATGCCAGATTTCCGACATTACCCTAACTCCGATAGACTTCGAAAAAGCCATTGACAACATGCCCATGCACTCAGCCCCGGGCCCAGACTCGTGGAACTCTGTATGTATTAAGAACTGCAAGAAACCCCTCTCGCGTGCCCTAAGTACACTATGGAGGAGGAGCTTGGACATGGGTGAAATTCCAGTCACTTAAAACAACGGATATAGCCCCACTCCATAAAGGTGGCAGCAAAGCATTAGCTAAGAACTATAGACCAATAGCTCTGACGTCCCACATCATAAAAATCTTTGAAAGAGTGCTAAGAAGCAGGATTGCAAATCATCTGGATTCCCAAAATATGCACAATCCAGCGCAACATGGGTTCAGGGCAGGTCACTTCTGCCTCTCACAACTACTGGATCACTATGATATGGCTTTGGATGCACTGGAAGAAAATCAGAATGCAGATGTAATATACACAGACTTTGCAAAAGCATTTGACGAATGTGATCATGGCGTAATAGCCCACAAAATACGTGCTAAAAGAATAACTGGGAAAGTGGGGAGATGGATCTTCAACTTCCTAACAAATCGAACACAGAGAGTAGTGGTCAACAGAGTTAAATCGGAGGCTGCCATAGTGAAGAGCTCTGTTCCACAAGGCACAGTACTCGCCCCCATCTTACTCCTCATCCTCATATCAGACATAGACAGAGACATACACCACAGCTCCGTATCATCCTTTGGGGATGATACTAGGATCTGCATGAGGCTGTCATCTACTGAGGACGCGGTTAACCTCCAAGAAGATATAAACAAAGTTTTCCAGTGGGCAACGGAAAACAATATGATGTTCAATTTGGACAGATTCCAACTACTCCGTTATGGAAAACTGGAGGAGATAATAACTAGAACAGAGTATACTACATACTCTGGCCATTCAATAGAGAGGAAAAATTTTGTAAGGGACCTGGGAGTAGTAATGTCTGAGGATCTCACTTTCAAGGATCACAACAGTGCCACGATCACAAGTGCAAAGAAAATGATAGGATGGATAATGAGAACTTTCAGAACGAGAGATGCCAAGCCAATGATGATCTTTTTCAAATCACTTGTTCTCTCTAGGCTGGAATACTGCTGTACATTAACATCTCCATTCAAAGCAGGTGAAATTGCAGATCGAGAGAGTGTACAGAGATCCTTTACTGCATGTATAAGTTCTGTCAAGCACCTTAACTACTGGGAACGCTTGGAAGCACTTGACTTGTACTCGTTGGAACGCAGGAGGGAGAGATATCATAATCTACACTTGGAAAATCCTGGAAGGAATGGTCCCAAATCTGCACACAGAAATCACTCCCTACGAAAGTAAAAGACTGGGCAGGCGATGCAAAATGCCCCCAATTAAAAGTAGGGGCGCCATTGGTACACTAAGAGAAAACACCATAAGTGTCTGGGGCCCAAGACTGTTCAACAGCCTCCCATCAAGCATTAGGGGAATTACCAATAACCCCCTGGCTGCCTTCCTGGGACTGGACTTCCAGCGTGTGTGAGCGTATTTGATAGGAGTGAATAGAGACAAATGGTTTTTAGTACTTGACTTGCTGTTGGAGTGTGAGCAAAGTAACATTTATGAAGGGGTTCAGGGAAACCGTCAGGCCGGACTTGAGTCCTGGAGATGGGAAGTACAGTGTGGAGACAAAGAACTTTTTCCGTGAAAGCAAATTGAAGCAAAGAGGGGAATGTATGAGAGTATAATTGTAACAACACTCTTGTATGGGCGTGAAGCATGGGTGATGAATGTTGCAACAAGGAGAGGGCTGGAGGCAGTGGAGATGTCATGTCTGAGGGCACTCTGAAGGAGGGGTGTTAATGTTGCAGTTTAAAAACTGTAGTGTAAAGCACCCTTCTGGCAAGACAGTGATGGAGTGAATGATGGTGAAAGTTTTTCTTTTTCGAGCCACCCTGCCTTGGTGGGAATCGACTGATGTGTTAATAAAATAAAAAAAATGAATTATTAAATTATTTGAAACTTATCTAAAAATATTTAGATGGGTTAGTCTAAATTAAATTGCGCTTGTTATGATAAGGTTAAGTTTTTTAAGGTAAGTTTTATTAACTTTTACATTAAGTTTTGAAAAAAAATAAGTGTGTGTGACACTTTTCTGCTTATCAAGAAAAGGAAATCGATAAAATATACAACAGCTCCTTCCTACACCGCAGTTCTGTTCCTGTATAGTACCAGGTTCGTCTGCCATATAACACTCTCTTTATATGTTAATGTTTGACTCCTAATTTCCACTCTCTTGATCAGACGTTCAGCTTTTATCAATCTTTTTCTTAAATCGAGACGTTCGTTTTAAATTTTTAATTTAAAGATTTTGCTTCAAAACTTTCTAGTCTCAGCATTTTGCATTTAATTCATCACAGGCAAATCATTTTTTCTTGGTGATTAATTATTTTTTTGTTATATTTAATTAGTAAACGAAATTCCTGCACAACAGAATAAGAACAAAAATAATTAAAAATTTCTTCTTCAGACCAATTTCAGAATTTCATGGGTCACAAGATTAAGTTCATTGTGATGCGGAACCTCCCATATTCTGATTACCAACCTCTGAGTGACCAGCCAATTTCTCTAGTTACTTACAGAGATTGTGTTGACGCTAGGCTCGTTTCTCTCATCTCTCTTAAGCTCAACTGCAGGTTAGACCTTATCTAATTTAGTACACGACAAAAATCTTTCAATAATTAATGAGAATTTATTTTTTTTTATTCGCCGGTACTCTCCCGGCCCGGGTCTTTTCCAAGTAGTGGTGACCCGGCCTTGGCTCCCTATCTGGGGAGTGTCTCGAGACTTAAGTCTCCCATGGGAGGAGGTACAAGTACCCCCTCATCTTTGGGACCAACTGTCCCCAGGCCTAGCCACATTCCCCGCCCTCACGGGGCTCGTAGGGAGAAGCTAGGCCTCATGCTGGAAATGTTTTCACTGTTAAACCATCAAATAAATTGACAAAGAATATAAACTACATTTTCAAGCATTAAAACCCCACATATTCATGCTTGCATTATAATTTCTAATTTCTTGTACACACTGAGCAGCATCGAGGTTCGTGAGACGAGTAATCGATCTTGGGGATCTGAAACTGAAGGTAAATTTAATGGAATGTTGGGAGAATTTCAACGAGAGGAGGCTGATTGTGGTGCACCTTTAGGACCAACAGCAGAGCGACTGCGTGTTATGGAGTTTGTAAGTGGATACGAGATTGATTCGTTGAGCTTAGTGTCACTGAAGGCCAAACATCTGCCACAACACCTGTCAATAATACGACCTTTCACTGGTGAGTAATTATTATTAATACATTTCAGCAGGAAAAGATTTTGTTATTAATTTTACAAGTTCTAAAGAACTCACTGCAATGCATATAAAATACGAAATAATTCAAATATTTTTTATCTCTTGTGATCTTTTAGCTAATTGGCTGAATTGCGAAAGATTTCTTGTGTACTGTATTATATAGATCATTTTACCATATCTTAAGTAATAAGAAACTGTCAATAAACTTTTTTTTATCAGTCTCTTAATGTTGGTGAGGGGCTCTTGATTTAGGGAATTGGATCTGTGCTCCAGTTCCCTGAATTAAGCCTGAATGCCTTCCACATCCCCCCCCCCAGGCGCTGTATAATCCTCCGGGTTTAGCGCTTCCCCCTTGATTATAATAATAATATCAGTCTCTTAAGGATTCCTATTGTATTGTATTGTATTGTATTGTATTGTATTGTATTGTATTGTATTGCTCTATACACTCAGTTTATCTTATCTTGTAATGATCTCGAAAAGACTTGTACATTATATCCTTCAAATTATCATGCTGTATAGTCCTTATCAGAGTAATTTATGGGATTTGATAACAAACTCCGTTTTTATAAAGTCGTTCACTGGAAAATTAGAAATGAAATAAATTAAACGAAGGGCAAAATAAAATATTTACAGGAAAAACAAAATTTAATTTAATACATAGCACCAGTGGCAGCCTGACTTTTTTTTCTCACAGAAACTGCTTCAGAATATATCAGTATTTTATTATGATTACTAATTTGGCAAGTCCTGAGCTATAAAAATCAAATTAGAATGAATTTTTTTTGTTGCCATCAAAAAATGTCAGTTTGCTAACACACAAACTCTTAATAAAAGTAACTTATTCTTACTGATTTTGCACACTGATACTTCAGTTTGCCATCAGTCGACCACCACTGTCACACTGATGATAATTAGGATTAAAAGTATTTTTTAATGCTAATACTAGTACTGTGTGCTGGCTGTTTATCAACGGTTAAGGTGAAGATTACCACAGCTCAAACTTAGCGGCAATATATTACTAATACGTTTAATATTAAATTAGCTTATCACTATGTACAGGCGGCTTATGGTTAGCACTGATGGTGTGTGTTATAGTGTGGAACGTCGTCATGTGGTTACTTCAGCGAATATGGCAGTGGATGACAGGAATTCATTGCGTGATACTCAGCACTACTGTTTTATACAGCTGGGGATCGCTGCTGAACCAGCCGCCTACCGACCCATCCTTCACTAAACAGATCCATTTTTGTCTTTGTTTCATCACTTCTTCGTCACAAAAAAAGATCTGTAGCTCAACACTTTCAAGAGACCCAAAAACATTAATTCAAAACCATTAAGAGGCCAGAAACTTTAGCTGAACATCCTAAAGATTCCAAACAGCCGTAGCTTAAATCTCTCATGAAACTGTGGGCCATCTCTCGTAGGTTGTGAATAACTGAAAGATCCGAGACCAACAATATGTAAGGTGAGGGACAGTGCTTAATTCATTAGGAAATAACGTTGTTGTAGGGACGTTTACATAATAAAAACAACATGGGGCAATACTTAATCATAAAACCGCACTTATTAGTTGACAGCTCAGATCCCCAGTAGCCGCAACCTGGGTATCCCCTTTGTGTTGGCTGTCAGTGTCCTACGGGGCTGTTTGAAAGGTGTGTACAAAGGGATATTATATTCTTATAGATTACATATGCCACTGTTTCAATACCCAATACCAGGTTACTTCAAGGTTGTGGTCTTGAAGTTACCCGGAACTGGGCAATCGAAAGTAAATCACGATCTCGATATCGTGAGCCCTAGTTCCCTAACATCAACCCTAGGTACTGCAGTACTGAACGGAAGATGTAAGATGAGGTTGAACTTACCTGGCTCATTTTGTAATGAGAGCATGTGATGCTGGTGACTTCACTGAAGCCGTTACCGCTAACTTGATTTGAAAAGGTATGATACTCATGGCCACGTCTTCTGTTGTCTGCTTGACACACGTCGCCTGACGAATGTAACTCATATTAGTCCGTAATAATTTGTGGTAGGAAGGATGTGTTGCACTCATGCACATGGGAGAGTTACGTGATTCTTAACTCTTCCGTTATTCTTCCTGAAGATTATCAGTACACACATGGGAAATGCACTCGCAACCAGCCACAACTGTCTCTGCATTTCGACTTAAGTTGGCACGGGTGCCCACGTCTGGACACCGTCCGCTTCTTTAAAATCTTCACCTATCGAAAAATCACTGCAGTTTGTCCTACCAGCGTCTGCTCCCTTCCTTCAAGGAAGATTCTGCTGACATATGGAACACAGATAATCGATGCCAGCATGCAACAGACTTCAGTCAAGGATTACTGTTTCTTTGCATTTTAGATGCGGGCTGTGTGACTTAATACCCCTAACTATTGTATCAAGATCAAGGTAATTCATCTCTAATTTTTAATGGTCTGGTGAAACAGTAGTTCCCTCAGACTTATACACTAGTGTACAATCGAGCACATGCTCTTGTAAGGAGAGAAGTGTTCTCATGACGCCTTAGTCTAACATATGTTTCTGATGTGGGATCAATTTGCAATGTTGCTTGCTAATGAACACGTACAGCTGAGCTGTTGTTTTTGTGGGAATGAGAAAGATAGTAGCCCTCTTTCACTATTCCCTTTTGAGAGGAGCTACCTCCTTTTTAGAGGGGGATATCGCCCCCTTCACAACTGGAGAATTTTCTCCACAGCTGTCTCCTGGCGCAAGACTTATTGAGACGATGACCAGTTACGAGGTCAGAGTATGAGTGTCCTGAAGATAGTTTCTCCCTTTTAACGTTTACTTGTGTCATTGAGTTCTTGGAGCTGAGGAAGAATTTTTGATGAGCTTAAACTACAAAGTAGAAGTCGGAAAAAAAATATGATTTCAGACCAACATTTGTATGTTAATTTTCAGATACTTCAAAATGTCTCTAAAAAAATGTTGTCGGAATTTTGTATAGACCCGTTTTGGTCATGGACCTCAATCTTCACCTCCTTAAATCTTCGATAACAAGCAGGAACAATTGTGAATATTTTACACTAGTCTATTTTTATCCAGATCACAAGCCAAATTGATTGTTTCAAGCGTTTAATGCACTGATCACTTATCTCAGCATTTGTCTTTGTGACCAATAATTTGGTTATTTAAAATAAGTTTGAAGGAATGCTGTAGACTTCTTCAGTCCCTCACCCTGATGAACCTACTCAGCCTCTCAGTGCCTCTCACATCTTATGCTCTTCTATTAGCTGGTCCCACCTCCTGTTCCGCCCATCAATTCATCCCCCATTCCTGTTTTTTTTTATTCCTACCCCTTGTGGGCCATTAGTTCTTTTGCACTGCTCCTTTTTCTTATCCGTAGACTTACTCCACTTCTGCCTCTACTAATAGGACCACCACTCCATTACTACTACTACTACTGCTAGTACCATCACTAGTACTACTACCTCTACTATTGCATTCCTTCTCTATAACCTATTCCCCTACTTATTACTGTCACTACTACTTCTGCTTCTAATTCCTCACACTCGTATATATACTGGCTTCACACTCGTGTGGCTCGCATGTGGTACAAGTAGGAACGTCGTCATAAGCTTCCCTCTTTTATGTGCGGGTTATTTGTGTATTCTTCCAGTCACGGTAGTGTGCCTTTTTTCTTCATGAACTTGGAGAATGAATGATGGGTCTGGATAATGCAGGATGTGCCTGGATAGTGCAGGATTTGTCTAGATAATGCAGGGTGGGCCTGGATAATGAAGGACGGGATTTTAGCTCTGGTCTACAGCGCTCATGATCATCTGAGACATGCACGATGTGCACTGAGAATAAACCATGTACCTGGAGTGTGCATGACAGGATAGCCCTAGTGCTTACAATATTACCTGAAGAGTGCAGAATGGGCCTGTAACATGCAGGAGCGTACATGATGAACCTCTTAAAACATTTATGATGGAAACGTAGCTTGCGGTTAGAAACTGGATAACGCAGCTCAGGCCTCGAGCATGCAGGAAGGATTTATAGATTTCATAATGGGACTAGAGAATAAAAGAAATGCCTGGAGTATGCAAAATTGGCCTTCATCCATCCATCCATCCTGTAGGATGGGCCTGAAGCATATACAATAGGCATGGAGTAGGCACGATGAAACGTTAGCATGCAAAATGATACCGGAGACTGCAGGATAAGTTGGAAGCATCAGAACAGACCTGTATCATGCAGAATGACCCTAGAGCATGCACGATGGTCCTTAACGTTCAATATTATCATTGGACACTTAAAGTAAACCTGAAGTGTGGATGAATGGCCTTGAGCATGGGCCCAGAGCATATGGAATGACCCTACAGCATGCAGCATCTCTTGGAGCATGCCAAATGGGCGTCAAGTCCTTAAGATGAAAGATGAAAGGAAACACGCCCAATGTTTCCACCCCTTTCCCGGAATCAAACCCGGATCCTCAAAGTGTGAAGCAAGAGCTTTTGCCACCAGGCCACGGGCCACCGTAAAGGAGTCAGGATGGATTTGAAACCTAAAGGATGAGCGTGGAGCATACAAGTAAATCAGGGAGCATGTAGTATTTGTCAAGAACATTCAAGATGGGCCTGTATCATACACATTTACCTCGAACATTCAGGATAGGCTTGCAATTTGCAGAATGATTCTGGAGCATGTAGGAGTTGATGTATGCAGCATTGGTCTAGAGTATGCAAAAGACTCGTCCAAAAAGTAGAGAAGCAGGCAGGAATAGGAGAGAAAGTACTGAAATGGTTCAGGGATCAGGATCCGAGACAAGGTGTCAGAGTGGGTCCATGTGTCGATTGGGGTTCCATAAGGGTCAGTCCTAGATCCGGTTCTGTTTCTTGTATAAGTGAATGACATGACGGAAGGGATATAGCCAGAGGTGTCTCTGTTTACAGACGATGTAACACTACTGACGAGGATCAGGTAAGAGTACAAGAGGAACTGGACGGGCTGCAACCCTGGTCCGACAAATGGCTCCTGGAGTTTAGCCTCAGCAAGTGCAAACTTATGAAGCTTGGAGATGGACAACGGAGACCGCAGACGGAGTACAGCCTAAGAGGTTAGCGGCTGCAAAGCTCACTCATGGAAAAGGATCTTGGGGTGAGCATCATACCGAATATATCTCCTGAGGCGCAAATCATCCAAAATAACTGCAGCAGCGTATGGGCGCCTGGTAAATCTAAGCATAGCGTTTCGACATCTAAGTAAGGCGTCATTCACGACACTGTACGTCTCGTACGTCAGGCCCATATTCGAATATGCCGCACCAATATGGAACCCACACCTGGCCAAGAAATTAGAGAAAGTGCAAAGATTTGCAACAAGACTAGTCCCGGGGCTGAATAGAGGTTAAGGGAACTCAGCATGACAACACTGGAACACAGGAGAGATATGGAGGACATGATAACGGTATGTAAATTACTGAGAGAAAGTGACAGGGTTGATAGGGACAGAATGTTTCAGAGATGTGACACAGCAACAAGGGGTCACAGCTGAAAGTTAAAAACTCGGATGAGCCACAGAGATGTTAGGAACTATTTCTTCAGTCACAGTGAAGCAATCTGGTGTGTGATGTAGTGAAGGCAGGAACCATACATAGCTTTAAGAAGAGGTATAATAAAGCTCTTGAAACAGGGAATGGTCCTGGTAGTGACCAGGGAAGAGGCGGGACCAGGAGCTATGACTCGACCCCTGCAACTACAATTAGGTGACTGGTCGATGAACCGAGGTACTGATATAATAATGGGGTACTTATTAGATCGTTAAATTCTTAGAATCTGTCGTTCACTGATCGGGAGGCAGCCTATATGGAAGTGTGACATACGCTGAATAAATTGTAAGACCCCTGTACCATGACACACATGGGCTCAAGAACTTTTGCATGGCCTCATGTACTTCTTCCATGGCCTCTTGTACCTTTTGCATGGCCTCATGTACCTTTTGCATGGTTTCATGTAACTTTTCAATGGCCTCAGGAACCATTCGAGTCATGGCCACATGTATCTTCTGCACTGCATCGTGTACTTCTTTTTATGGTCAAAGGAACCTTTTACATGGCCTCAGAAACCTTTGCATGGTCTTAGTGGTCAGTCGTCACGTGAGGTCACAGACCCTGAGCTGCTTTGGGGATTAGCGTGGACGGTTACAAAGCATGGCTTGCTTCTGCAGTGTTTTAAAAACTGAGGTTGGAGAGTTGAAGGAGGAGGTCTTGCTTCTCCAGGAGGAGATTAGGAGGCTGAAGGTCCACCTCAATGGGCCTGGGAGAGAGTGTGAGGTGGTTGGAGATGTGGGGAATGAGGCTTCTAGCAGTGAGGTGCAGTCTGTCTCTCACTGTGAGGAGGCTGTAGGTGGGGAGGTAGCAACGGCTACCAGCAGTGAGGTGCAGCCCAGCACCTGCTACAAGTGGCGAGTTGTTCACAGTAATGGGAGGCGCATCAGAGTAAGGAAAGTTAAGAGTGAAGATCTGAAGGTAGGAAATCGCTTCTCTGTTCTCCAGGATGAATGTACTTCAGTGGCCAGTGAAGGTAAGGGTACTACTGCCCCTGCTAATGAAGGTAAGCGCATTCTTGTGGTTGGTGACTCTCAGGTAAGATATGTTGACCGTGCTTTTTGTAATAGGAATAAGAAGATGAGAGATAGAGTGTGCTTCCCTGGAGCTGGTGTTGGGGACATTGTCAACAGGCTGGATAATATCATGTCAGGTAATGGGAACAAGCCCATTATCTGTCTCAGTGCTGGTGGAAATGATATTGGGAAGGGTAGGAGAGAAGAGCTGCTAGATAAGTACAGGTCAGCTATAGATTTCATTAAGTCTAAGGGAGGGATCCCAATCATATGTAGCATCTTGCCTAGAAGGGGAGTAGGAAATGAATGGTTGTCTAGGGCAATTGGTGTAAATTGCTGGCTAGACAGATACTGCAAGGAACTTGCAATCCCATTCATTGACAACTGGAACAACTTTTATGGCAAACATGATATGTATGCAAGGGATGGGGTACATCTCTCTGGGGCAGGGGTGGTAGCACTTGCAGACTCGATTGAGAAGGCCATTGGTGAAATGCCTATGATTTTAAACTGATGGAAGATAGAGGTATGGGTGTGTGTGGGAAACAAGCAGGTTGCAACACTAGGGTTGGAAACAGTAAATGTATAAAAGGCATTCAGCATGAAGTTATAAATAAAGACAATAGAACAGGTCAGCAAACAAAGGGGGACAGCAGAGGGCAGCAAGGGACTAGCTCCCTTAAGGTTTACTATACTAATAGCAGGAGTGTTAGAAATAAGATAGATGAGCTAAGATTAATTGCAAGTGCAGGAAACATAGATATTATTGCTATAACAGAGACCTGGCTCAATCTGAAAGATAGAGAGATGCCCTCTGAATGTCACATACAAGGCTATAAATTATTCCACACTGACAGGGTCAACAGGAAAGGTGGTGGAGTAGCGATGTATGTCAGAGACAATTTAAATTGTTGTGTTAGACAAGATATTAAATTAGAAGCGTCAGCCACTGAATCTGTTTGGTTACAGCTTCTCGAGGGCCGAGAAAAACTAATTTTGGGTGTGATTTACAGGGCCCCAAATCTTGATAGGGAGTGCAGTAAACTTCTATGGGACGAAATTCGTAAGGCATCTACATACGAAAATGTTGTGCTAATGGGAGATTTCAACTATAGACAGATTGACTGGAGCAATTTGACAGGAAATTTAGAGTCGGGTGACTTTCTTGATACGATCCAGGATTGTTTTTTAAAACAGTTTGTGACAGAGCCAACTAGGGGAAATAACCTCCTTGACTTGGTTCTTGCCAGTAGGGAAACACTAATTAATAATCTTGAGGTTAATGATGAGCTTGGGGAGAGTGATCACAAATCACTCAGTTTTAACATATCATGGAATTCCCCTAATAATGGCAATCAAGTCTCCGTCCCTGACTTTCGCTTGGCTGATTTCATAGGACTGAAAAATTACTTAGGTGGGCTGAACTGGAATGACCTGACTAAGGGTCAGGTAGGTGGTGATGGTTGCCGATATGATGCTTTCCAGGGCATAGTTCTAGCTGCTCAGTCAAATTATGTTCCAAATAGGGAAATCAGATCAAACAAAAATGATCCTAAATGGATGAACAATAGATTAAAATATCTGATTGGTCAAAAGAGAGGCATATATAGGCAAATCAAAAGAGGAGAGGGGCAATTAAGAAATCGATATATTCAGTTAAAGAGAGAAATAAAAAAGGGAATTAGAAAAGCAAAAAGAGATTATGAGGTTAAAGTTGCAAGAGAATCGAAGACTAACCCAAAAGGATTCTTTCAGGTATACAGAAGTAAGATCAGGGACAAGATAGGCCCACTCAAAAGTTCCTCGGGTCAGCTCACTGACAGTGATAAGGAAATGTGTAGAATTTTTAACACATACTTCCTCTCAGTTTTTACACAGGAGGATACCAGCGATATTCCAGTAATGATAAATTATGTAGAACAGGACGATAATAAACTGTGCACTATTAGGGTCACAAGTGACATGGTCCTTAGGCAAATAGATAAATTAAAACCTAACAAATCCCCAGGCCCTGATGAACTGTATGCAAGGGTTCTAAAGGAATGTAAAGAGGAGCTTAGCACACCTTTGGCTAATCTTTTCAACATATCACTACAAACTGGCATGGTGCCAGATAAGTGGAAAATGGCAAATGTGATACCTATTTTCAAAACAGGTGACAGGTCCTTAGCTTCGAACTATAGACCAATAAGCCTAACCTCCATAGTGGGAAAATTTATGGAATCAATAATTGCCGAGGCAGTTCGTAGCCACCTTGAAAAGCATAAATTAATCAACGAATCTCAGCATGGTTTTACAAAGGGGCGTTCCTGCCTTACGAATTTATTAACTTTTTTCACTAAGGTATTTGAGGAGGTAGATCATGGTAATGAATATGATATTGTGTATATGGACTTCAGTAAGGCTTTTGACAGGGTCCCACATCAGAGACTATTGAGGAAAATTAAAGCACATGGAATAGGAGGAGAAATTTTTTCCTGGATAGAGGCATGGTTGACAAATAGGCAGCAGAGAGTTTGCATAAATGGGGAGAAATCAGAGTGGGGAAGCGTCACGAGCGGTGTTCCACAGGGGTCAGTGTTGGGCCCCCTGCTGTTCACAATCTACATAAACGACATAGATGAGGGCATAAAGAGCGACATCGGCAAGTTTGCCGATGACACCAAAATAGGCCGTCGAATTCATTCTGACGAGGACATTCGAGCACTCCAGGAAGATTTGAATAGACTGATGCAGTGGTCGGAGAAGTGGCAGATGCAGTTTAATATAGACAAATGCAAAGTTCTAAATGTTGGACAGGACAATAACCATGCCACATATAAACTAAATAATGTAGATCTTAATATTACGGATTGCGAAAAAGATTTAGGAGTTCTGGTTAGCAGTAATCTGAAACCAAGACAACAGTGCATAAGTGTTCGCAATAAAGCTAATAGAATCCTTGGCTTCATATCAAGAAGCATAAATAATAGGAGTCCTCAGGTTGTTCTTCAACTCTATACATCCTTGGTTAGGCCTCATTTAGATTATGCTGCACAGTTTTGGTCACCGTATTACAGAATGGATATAAATTCTCTGGAAAATGTACAAAGGAGGATGACAAAGATGATCCCATGTATCAGAAACCTTCCCTATGAGGATAGACTAAGGGCCCTGAAACTGCACTCTCTAGAAAGACGTAGAATTAGGGGGGATATGATTGAGGTGTATAAGTGGAAGACAGGAATAAATAAAGGGGATGTAAATAGTGTGCTGAAAATATCTAGCCTAGACAGGACTCGCAGCAATGGTTTTAAGTTGGAAAAATTCAGATTCAGGAAGGATATAGGAAAGTACTGGTTTGGTAATAGAGTTGTGGATGAGTGGAACAAACTCCCAAGTACCGTTATAGAGGCCAGAACGTTGTGTAGCTTTAAAAATAGGTTGGATAAATACATGAGTAGATGTGGGTGGGTGTGAGTTAGACCTGATAGCTTGTGCTAACAGGTCGGTTGCCGTGTTCCTCCCTTAAGTCAATGTGACCTGACCTGACTAGGTTGGGTGCATTGGCTTAAGCCGGTAGGAGACTTGGACCTGCCTCGCATGGGCCAGTAGGCCTTCTGCAGTGTTCCTTCGTTCTTATGTTCTTATGTTAAGAGCAGGGTGGCTTAGCTCTTCTTTTTGATTATAATAATAATAAATCTTGGAGCAGGGAGAGAGTGGATCTAGTAGTGATCAGGGAAGAGGTGGGGCCAGGAGCAGTGAATTGACCCCTGCAACCACAAATAGGTGAGTACTAATCACTGCATAACAGCTCGTGTAGTCGTCAGGTAAGAGTGAAACTAAGGCAAACATGTATCCTGAAGAAGACCATCTTTGTAGCATTAAACGGGAGGAACCAAGGTAATATACATTAATATGGTACCTCAGTGGAACTAAGTTACTTTGTCTGACTTTCTTGGATTAACCTAGGTAATCTACACATATGCTGCTATGTATAAAAATTTATGTAACTGTATTTATGTCTACCAGTACCTGAATAAACTTACTTAAACATCAAGCTACAAGGTTTATGCATCCTGGGAGACTGTAGTAACATCAGACCACAACACTGCAATAATAATGTTAAAAGTACTGCATTGACGAACAGTTAGCAAAACAGATTAGAGAACCACAATGGCCACAATGTCTCCTCCATATCCTCCTAATGATCCTGATTTGGAAATTAAAGTTAAAAAAGCCTTGGAGCGTGTCAGTGAAAATATTCACATATCAGCCAATGAGCCTTCATTGGCAGTCTATCGACTGCAGGAGCACGTGCGTCGTGCACTGCCTCCTACTGTTACCCGTCGTCAACATGTCACTGCACTCCATTCACAGCTACAAGGAGCTTGTTATGATGTGGAGTATGCTTTAGGTGCTGTTCGAGTAATGAAGGATGCCAGTGAAAAATTTACTTCACTGCAGGAGCTCTTGAAGAGTGCCATATTTCATCGTCAGCAGCTGAAATATGAACAGACACGCAGATGACACTGAAGAAGTTACAATCAGATATCAACAAGGGCTTCCACTGGGAAACAGAAAATAACGTGATGTTCCACTGTGATAAATTTGAAGTGTGGTTCGGTGGTGGCTACAAACAGTGCATGTGATTCTACCAAAATAGCTCCTATCTGACCATTTAGTTGCACCCAGATTGTATGATAAAGCAACGGGAGCCGAGCATGTACAAGCGCCTCTCTTCCCACATCACTTCCATCGACCTTCCTGACCTTCCCGACCTACCGGATGCTTTCAGGGAAACTGCCTCTCGTGTTGAGTCAGCCCTTCAACATGCCAGAAGCTCATATGAGAGTCACACTCGCAAGGAAAAGGAGAAAGGAGATAAGAAAGATGGAGATAAATCTGAAAAGAAAGAGAATGAGAACATTGATGATAAGGAAAAGAATGAGGACTCCAGTTAGCAGCATGAAAGCCTTCTAATAAGTGAAAACCAGAAAAGAGTACTTTAGAAGTGATTAATTTCATTTTTTCTTGAAATACTGTAATTGTTGTTGGATGGGTAACAAGTGATTTTGAAATTCAGATCATTTCACATTATTATATTTTTTGAAAAAATTAATTGTTTTAATGTTTGACAAAATGTGGCAGTAATGGATGAAATATTTTGTACTTGTATTGGCAATGGCAAGTAAAGAACACATACTCTGTTATCCTTGTAAATTGTGTTGCTATTCTTAGCATTTTTTCTTTCTTTCCCATTGTTAGATCATCTTTATTATGGTATCATTATTTTTATGATACTTCCTTGGTAAACAAACTAAATTCATGGGAGAGCCAAGTCCTGCATTCTCTTAATAACTGTACTAGACACATAAAGTGATTTGATAAAATTTGCTCTCACATTTAATATTTATTGATTTATTTATATAAGACAAACACTTGCTCAAGCTTATATAGAATAAAAAAATATCTTGTCACTGTCGTATTTCATAGTCCTGCATTCTCTTAATAACTGTACTAGACACACAAAGTGATTTGATAAAATTTGCTCTCACATTTAATATTTATTGATTTATTTATATAAGACAAACACTTGCTCAAGCTTATATAGAATAAAAAAATATCTTGTCACTGTCGTATTTCATAATACTGTATTTGTACCAGAAAATGTAAAGGTAGTTATTGCAAAGTGAATTATAAATATTGCCAATCTTCAATGATGCCATCGAGTGTATTTTTCATGTACTGTATTGATTTTATAATTGAATGGTGTACCTTAGTTGCTTGATCTTTATAATTGCTAGTTGATTCATTGATACTTTCATTTTAGTACAGTTGTGCTCACTAGGCAAACGCCACTTGTGATTCCAGGGGACATGTCCAATTGTTGTACATAGGATAAAATTTAGGTAGTACTTCCAAAGCATATAACGAGTCTAATTCTGTACCTAAAAATAATTGGCACAAAATTTCAAAGCACACTTAAAAATATAGTTAATTGCTTTTGAAATCCAAGTGTACGAATGTCTATGTGAAATTAACTAGAAGGAATTGGTATTTGAAATCTCATTTTGAAATAAAAATAATACAGTAAAAAGTGGATAATACGAGTTAAGAGTTTCTATTTTGACCGCCCAAAACTTCTTTGACTGTAAAGCTGTCAAGGGAATAGATCAATAATTTTACAAAAACTATATTATGGTGTCAAGGGCATAGATAAATGATTTTTCAAAAACTATCATTGAACTGACATAAATTATCAACCACTACTTAAAAAAAAATAATTTTCTAGCTGTAGTAATGTTTTGAAAGTCAAGTCTTCCAGAAGAGAAAATTCCAGTAATAGCTAATAAATTAGCAAGTTATGACAGTGGCTAGAACATCTAAGCTTAGAATAGAAATGAGTACAGTATCTGTATTTATATAATTTATCTGTACTACAGTGTGCATTTGGAAACTGTGGATTAATTATCTTCATCTTTTCAAGAATATATGGCCAAGAAAATTAATTTTGTAATAAGAGCAGATGACATGGGAATACCGTCTGCTGTTATGATTCCACTTGCTGCTTGTGTCTGTCACTACAAAATTCATTTACTCTTTCAGATTACTATCATTGTACCTCTGCTTGTATAAATGTGTACAGTATTTGTAGTGTAAAATGAAAATTACATTTTAAAATCCTGTTCATGTATGTACATTATGAAACAATATAGTTTATGAACACTGCTGTGTTCCTCCCTTAAGTCAATGTGACCTGACCTGACTAGGTTGGGTGCATTGGCTTAAGCCGGTAGGAGACTTGGACCTGCCTCGCATGGGCCAGTAGGCCTTCTGCAGTGTTCCTTCGTTCTTATGTTCTTATGTTCTTATATCTAGTAGTGCATTTTTAGCATGGAATAACACACCACTTGTATGATTTTAAGATAACTGTGTATTACCTCGAGAACCTTATATATGACTCTATTAATCACCAGAAAAACCTCGAGGATGAACCTCGAGTGTTATTATGACCTGTCTTGCCCTCTCCAGTAAACTCATATACCCTTTTCATAGCCTCGTTAATCGTTTTCTTGAAATGTGTCCCCCCTAGTGTTCATATATATCCCTTTGATGTCTTCATGAACTCCCTTTGTTTGAGCTCTAGTGCTCTAGTGTTGTGATAGAAACACAGGCCTTATCTCTAGGCTTTATTGAACATAGAATCTTCATAGTACTTCTGCAACAACAAAATATAATGACTAGTACATCTAATAATGGCTTCTACAGGGATGGTGATGTCTTGCATATGTCAAGAGAAAAGTTATAACTACAGGCCACATATTTAAACTCACCATGTAATCTGCATCGCTGATAAATGGATAAAGTAGGAGAGAATCACACACCATGTGTTGGTGCCCATGACACACACCAAACTGTTGTTGTTGTTAAGGGCCCCTAGAGGTGGTGCAGTATTATCCTGCTGCTGCTCCCCACAGGACCAGTATCACTACAATCTCCCCCTTCTAAAATATCAGAGACAGTAATCTCCCAAACTGTTAGGTGGGCGACGTACACGTCCCGACCTTCGTAGCCCTTGAGCCTCTTCACCAGGTTCGATATTTTCCAGCGGGGTTTGATTAACTGCTGGAGCAGAATCCTCTATTTCCATAGGGGTAGTCTCAAGGGGCTTTCCAGGAGAAAACGAAGCATCTTTCACATCTATTGGTGTATCTTGAGATTCCACACTAATAGGGATTTCAACTGGGGCTAAATGTCTTGTAGATACTGTAGTCTCTTCACCATTTTGGTAGCGAATGTGGGCGTAATGTGGATTAGCTTGCAGGAGCTCTACCTCTTCCACTAAAGGATCCGTCTTGTTCATCCTACGGTGACTCTTCAGGAGAACGGGTCCAGGATGACATAACCAAGTGGGCACGGAGGCTCCCGTAGAGGAACGACGTGAATAGTTGAGGAGTCTTTCATGAGGGGTTGCATTAGTAGCTGTGCACAGCAGTGATCTAATAGAGTGAAGAGCATCAGGTAGGACAGTTTGCCAGTGTTGAACAGGTAGATTGCGCGACTTTAATGTCATTGTAACTGCCTTCCATATAGTACCATTGAACCGCTCCACTTGACCATTGCCTTGAGGGTTGTAGCTTGTTGTTCTGCTGCAGGCAATACCTTTGCTAGCCAAAAACTCCTGAAGTTCGTTACTCATGAACGAGGATCCCCTGTCTGAATGGATATAAGCTGGCATACCAAAAATAGAGAACAACTGTGAAAGACAACTAATAACAGTTGAAGCAGCCATATTTGCACAGGGGAATACAAAGGGAAACCTTGAATATTCATCTACTATGTTAAGGAAATACCTATTCTGATTTGTGCTTGGTAGAGGTCCTTTGAAATCTATATTCAATCTTTCGAAAGGCTGGGTGGATTTTATGAGATGAGTCTTCTCTGGCTGATGAAAGTTTGGCTTGCACTCTGCACATACTCTGCATGCTCTGATCACTTGTCGCACATCTTCCACTGAGTAGGGCATGTTCTTTGATTTGACAAAATGGTACAGGCGTGTAACTCCTGGGTGACACAAAGCCTTGTGGAGAGCTGAGAGTGATTGCAAATCATGACATGCTGCTCCACAGTGGGACCTAGAGAATGCATCAGGTGAGATGTTCTCTTGACCCGGTCGGTACAGAATATCAAAGTCATAACACGATAGTTCCATCCTCCAGCGTAATATCTTGTCATTCTTTATCCTACTTTTGTGCCTCTTGTCGAACATATACATCACGGACCGTTGGTCAGTCCTTATGGTGAAATGTCTACCAGTTAAATAATGCCTCCAGTGGCGAACTGCTTCTATGATGGCCTGGGCTTCCTTTTCTACAGCAGCATAACATTTCTCTGATCCTTGAAAAGTTCTCGAAAAGAAGGCTACTGGTCGTCCTGCCTGAGATAAGACTGCAGCAATGGCAATGTCAGATGCATCCGTTTCCACTTCGAATGGTAGGGACTCATCAATGGCTTGAACTACTGAGTTTTCAATGTCCTGTTTGAGAGTATGGAAAGCGGCTTCTGCTTCCTTTGTCACAGGAAATGTGGTAGCACTCAATGGGCGGACTTTACTTGAATAGTTGTAGATCCATTGTGAGTAATAAGCAAAGAGACCAAGAGTTCTTCGGAGTGACTTTTTGTCTTGAGGCATTGGAAGTTCCCGTAGAGGTCGTAGTCGTTCAGGGTCTGGGAATATTGAACCTCCTTCCACTACATAACCAAGGATGCTAAGCCTTTTAGTTGAAAAAGTGCACTTTTCCTCATTGTAACTGATATTTTTCTTCTTGGCGGCTTCCAAAAACTTATCAAGGTTTGCATCATGTTCCTCCTGGGTCTTGCCACAAATGGTAACATTATCTAAATACGCGTAAGTTCCCATGAGTTGCTCTTCCTGAATGAGTGAATCCATAATTCGTTGGAAGCAGGCTACCCCATTGGTGACTCCAAAAGGGACTCTGGTAAACTGATACAGGCCATCACTAGCCTGAAACGCTGTGTATGGTTTATCTTCATTCCTTATAGGGACTTGATGATAGGCACTCTGCAGATCAATTGTGCTAAACACGTAGTACTGAGCAATTTTGTTCACTGTATCGTCAATTCGAGGTAGAGGGTACCCATCAAGAAGTGTAAATTTGTTGATTGTCTCAGAGTAATCGATAGCCAGTCTCCGTTTCCTATAACCATCTTTAACAACAACAACCTGTGCACGCCAAGGGGAATCACTCGGTTCTATAATACCCTCCTTCAGCAGCCTCTGAGTTTCTTTCTCAATGAACATCCGATCCTCATAAGAATAGCGGCGTGACTTAGCTGATATAGGATGGCAATCCGCGGTAAGATTTGCAAACAGCTTTGGTGGGTCTACCCTTAAAGTGCTAAGTCCACAGACAACAAGAGGAGGCAGTTCACCTCCATATGTTAAGGTGACACTACCATGCAGCTTCTGAAAGTCCTGACCAAGGATAACATCAGAGCACAGTTGTGGCAGAATAGCTAAATGTACATCTTGATAATCCTTTCCATTAACTCTGAGATTTACCTTACAAAACCCTAAGGTCTGAATAGAGAGAGATGTTGATGCCATGGAAACGGTACCTGATGAGTGATGTAGAGTCAAGGAGAGCCGTTTAACTAAGTCAAGGTTGATGAAACTCTCTGAGCTGCCACTATCAATAAGACCATCTACTTCTGTTCCTTTGATGAATACTTTCACAACTGCCTTTGACAGTGAATTTGGAGTAGCCGCAGAAGTCACTGTTGCTAGAGTCGCATGATCACTGGAATGTGTGGAGGCACTAGCTCTTGTTGATGCATTAGCACGACATACTTTAGCAAAGTGACCTTTCTTGTGGCATTTATGGCACATTGCTTCACGAGCAGGACACTTTGGACGTGGATGTCTTGAAAAACCACAAAAGAAACACACCGTACCTGCTGCTGCTGTCACTGAGGCAGGTTCCCCAGTAACTTCATTGCAAGAGTCTTGGTCAGGAATTGCAGCACTTACCACTCGAGAAGGCTGAGTGGTACTGTATACTTCAGAATTCTTCTGGGCTGAATCTAGAGCTCTTGCCTGGTCAAAGGCAGCGGCTAAGTCGAGAGTTTTATTCTCCAATAAACGCTGCCTTATTATTGGTGATTGCAGGCCACTGATAAAAGCATCCCTGATGGACTCTTCACAATACTGAGCAGCTGTCACTGCTTGGAAGTGACAGTCCTTACCTAAAATTTTCAGTGCTTGAAAGTATTCCTCTAAGGACTCATCAATCTGCTGGCGGCGAGTTGCAAGGCGATAGCGTGCAAAGATTTCATTTGTAGGTTTAATATACTGAGACTTGAGGGTTTTGATAGCATCTTCGTAGGTATTACACTCAGAAATAGCCTCATATATCTTAGGTGACACAAAATTGATGAGCAGACTTAGTTTATCTAGATCTTCTTTAGGAAGGGCTCCCAAGAAGTTTTCGAAAGTCTTAAACCAGTGCTTCCATTCCTGAGCAGCCGTTGATAAGCTGGGGTCACAGTCTAGCCTCTCAGGTTTCAGTAAACGCTCCATGTTGTGATGTAGTCTAGCGCAGGATCACCACCAGGTAGCCCAGGATTCTATGTTCAATAAATTGTTGTGATAGAAACACAGGCCTTATCTCTAGGCTTTATTGAACATAGAATCTTCATAGTACTTCTGCAACAACAAAATATAATGACTAGTACATCTAATAATGGCTTCTACAGGGATGGTGATGTCTTGCATATGTCAAGAGAAAAGTTATAACTACAGGCCACATATTTAAACTCACCATGTAATCTGCATCGCTGATAAATGGATAAAGTAGGAGAGAATCACACACCATGTGTTGGTGCCCATGACACACACCAAACTGTTGTTGTTGTTAAGGGCCCCTAGAGGTGGTGCAGTATTATCCTGCTGCTGCTCCCCACAGGACCAGTATCACTACAGTTATTTAATCTGATTTTTTACATTACCGGTTGTCCCAGTATCAATTTATTTCGTGTTTACAGGTGATGGTAGTAGTGTGGCTGGTGTTCTGTCTGGTCATAATCACAGGGTACAGCTCATCATTAATCGCTCACCTCACAATCCAGGGTAAGATTAAACCCCCGGAAACAGTCGAGGACCTGGTGTCTAGGAACAACTGGAGGTGGGGCCTCGAGTCGTGGCTCATAAAGGGGGCCCCTGGACAATACTTCAAATATCATACTGATCCTGTGATGCAAGAGATTAATAAGAAAATGGAGGTGAGTATTTCAGTATAGATAATTAAGGCATTACTGAGTATTACTTCATTAATTACTCGAAAAATTATTTAGAAATGTTAAACATTCATTATACAATAATAGTAGTGGCATATTCAAATTAGATAACTTTGTAATGGAAGGCATTGTTCACAGTCTGAAACCTAAATTCAATCTGAATTCTCTGGGTTGTCGGAAATGCAACTCAACGCATATAAACTGAGTATCTTTTGCTGCTCACAGTCAACATCATGGATAAACCAGTGTTTACCTGAAGGGTATTGGGCCAGTCTCTGGAAATAGGAGGGCTTGCCCTTTTTGCTGCTTCCCCATTTTCTTTATGAGAGGGAAAAAATCCCATACTGATGGATGCCAGATACTTTAATACAATATGAAGCCTGAGAGTGTGGAGATAGTTGTCAAAGTGTTAATGCTGCATTCGTTTGGTCAATACTGAATATTTAATGTTAGTATGTTTCATTATGCCTCTTCTACTGCTACTGTTTTAATATCTTGTCTTCATTTTTCTGGCACTTGGCACATACGCCCTGTTTGATGCCATCACATTCTAGCTCGAGTCATTCCCTTGAACTGATTTCTGACTCATTTCTGCAGCATTACAAGCTCCTGATGATGTGTTGTTTTGTATGAACTGGATGGGAACCGATCCCAAAGTTTCGTGAGCGATATTTATTACAATCGGAGAGCGAGACTTTCTTACTCTGCTGACGTTGTAGTCGTTTTGTCTGCTGACTTTACCTACAATAAATGGAAAAAAAATTGTCACCAGTTTTACATGAATTTAGTGATTTTTATTCATTAAGAATTTTTCCAGTTCACTGACACTTTGAAATAGCAAGGAAAAGATCACCACTTGTGATGTTGGTGAGGAAATGTAAGAATAAACAATGTGCAGCTGAAGTTGCAGACAATTGCACGAGGAGAATTTACCTGAATAAGAAAAGAAAAATTTACTAGCATTGTGAAACAAGATAATGAGTATAAACTCAAATAATATCGACACAGTGAATTACAACTAAGAGAAGATGAAGTATCTTTAAATAAGTTTAATTACAGTAATCATTGATCAGAATATAATCCAATTGAAGGTTGTATTTGTTAGAAGATACATGCAGTAAGACGAAGACAAAATTTCTTGGTAAAATGAAAAAGCAACTAAAACTTCATGATTTATCAGAGGTATTAA
>NW_027196128.1:102500-107212 GCF_038502225.1 Cherax quadricarinatus | reverse complement strand
ATATTGTTTTTGAAAGAGCTTAACCGGAGAAGAAAACTCTTTTAGTTAATTTTGAAAACTTCTAAAAATAATCTCATTCCACTAAGAAATTTGAAAAAGGCTTAGCACACTCGCAGATCTAAATGAAAACCACGAGAGACGATATTAACCTAAAAGCAAACAATTTATAATGGAGAATGTCATTATTCAGGTGAGAGTAACGACAAGCACAGGTGAGTCGAACTACGAGCACAGGTGAGAGTAACGGCAAGCACAGGTGAGAGGAACAGCAAGCAGAGGTGAGACGAACGGCAAGCACAGGTGACAGGAACGGCAAGCACAGGTGAGAGGAACGGCAAGCACAGGTGAGAGGAACAGCAAGCAGAGGTGAGACGAACGGCAAGCACAGGTGACAGGAACGGCAAGCACAGGTGAGAGGAATGGCAAGCACAGATGAGACGAACGACAAGCACAGGTGAGAGGAACGGCAAGCACAGGTGAGACGAACGACGAGCACAGGTGAGAGTAACGGCAAGCACAGGTGAGAGGAACAGCAAGCAGAGGTGAGACGAACGGCAAGCACAGGTGACAGGAACAGCAAGCACAGGTGAGACGAACGGCAAGCACAGGTAAGAGGAACGGCAAGCACAGGTGAGAGGAAAGACAAGCACAGGTGAGAGGAATGGCAAGCACAGGTGAGAGGAACGGCAAGCACAGGTGAGAGGAACGGCAAGCACAGGTGAGACGAACGGCAAGCACAGGTGAGAGGAACGGCAAGCACAGGTGAGACGAACGGCAAGCACAGGTGAGAAGAACGGCAAGCACAGGTGAGACGAACGGCAAGCACAGGTGAGATTAACGGCAAGCACAGGTTAGAGGAACAGCAACCACAGGTGAGACGAACGGCAAGCACAGGTAAGAGGAACGGCAAGCACAGGTGTGAGGAAAGACAAGCACAGGTGAGAGGAATGGCAAGCACAGGTGAGAGGAACGGCAAGCACAGGTGAGAGGAACGGCAAGCACAGGTAAGAGGAAAGACAAGCACAGGTGAGGGAGAAGACAAGCACAGGTAAGAGAAAAGACAAGCACAGGTGAGAAGAAGACAAGCACAGGTGAGAGAAAAGACAAGCACAGGTGAGAGAGAAGACAAGCACAGGTGAGAAGCACAGGTGAGAGAAAAGACAAGCACAGGTGAGAAGAAGACAAGCACAGGTGAGAGTAAAGACAAGCACAGGTGAGAGAAAAGACAAGCACAGGTGAGGGAGAAGACAAGCACAGGTGAGAGAAAAGACAAGCACAGGTGAGAAGAAGACAAGCACAGGTGAGAGAGAAGACAAGCACAGGTGAGAGAAAAGACAAGCACAGGTGAGAAGAAGACAAGTACAGGTGAGAGAAAAGACAAGCACAGGTGAGAGAGAAGACAAGCACAGGTGAAAGAGAAGACAAGCACAAGTGAGAATGAAGACAAGCACAGGTGATAGAGAAGACAAACACAGGTGAGAGAGAAGACAAGCACAGGTGAGAGAGAAGACAAGCACAAGTGAGAATGAAGACAAACACAGGTGATAGAGAAGACAAGCACAGGTGAGAGAGAAGACAAGCACAAGTGAGTGAGAAGAAAAGCACAAGTGAGAGAGAAGACAAGCACAGGTGATAGAGAAGACAAGCACAGGTGAGAGAGAAGACAAGGACAGGTGAGAGAGCAGACAAGCACAGGTGAGAGAGAAGACAAGCACAGGTGAGAGAGAAGACAAGCACAGGTGAGAGAGAAGACAAGGACAGGTGAGAGAGCAGACAAGCACAGGTGAAAGAGAAGACAAGCACAGGTGAGAGAGAAGACAAGCACAGGTGAGAGAGAAGACAAGGACAGGTGAGAGAGCAGACAAGCACAGGTGAGAGAGAAGACAAGCACAGGTGAGAGAGAAGACAAGCACAGGTGAGAGAGAAAACAAGCAAAGGTGAGAGAGAAGACAAGCACAAGTGAGAGAGAAGACAAGCACAGGTAAAAGAGAAGACAAGCAAAGGTGAGAGAGAAGACAAGAACAAGACAGAGAGAAGACAAGCACAGGTGAGAGAGAAGACAAGCACAGGTGAGAGAGAAGACAAGCACAGGTGAGAGAGAAGACAAGCACAGGTGAGAGAGAAGACAAGCACAGGTGAGAGAGAAGACAAGCACAGGTGAGAGAGAAGACAAGCACAGGTGAGAGAGAAGACAAGCACAGGTGAGAGAGAAGACAAGCACAGGTGAGAGAGAAGACAAGCACAGGTGAGAGAGAAGACAAGCACAGGTGAGAGAGAAGACAAGCACAGGTAAGAGAGAAGACAAGCAAAGGTGAGAGAGAAGACAAGCACAGGTGAGAGAGAAGACAAGCACAGGTGAGAGAGAAGACAAGCAAAGGTGAGAGAGAGAAAGACAAGCACAAGGTGAGAGAGAAGACAAGCACAGGTGAGAGAGAAGACAAGCACAGGTGAGAGAGAAGACAAGCACAGTGTAAGAGAGAAGACAAGCACAGGTGAGAGAGAAGACAAGCACAAGTGAGAGAGAAGACAAGCACAGGTAAGAGAGAAGACAAGCAAAGGTGAGAGAGAAGACAAGCACAGGACAGAGAGAAGACATGCACAGGTGAGAGAGAAGACAAGCACAGGTGAGAGAGAAGACAAGCACAGGTGAGAGAGAAGACAAGCACAGGTAAGAGAGAAGACAAGCACAGGTGAGAGAGAAGACAAGCACAGGTGAGAGAGAAGACAAGCACAGGTGAGAGAGAAGACAAGCACAGGTAAGAGAGAAGACAAGGACAGGTAAGAGAGAAGACAAGCACAGGTGAGAGAGAAGACAAGCACAGGTGAGAGAGAAGACAAGCACAGGTGAGAGAGAAGACAAGCACAGGTGAGAGAGAAGACAAGCACAAGTGAGAGAGAAGACAAGCACAGGTGAGAGAGAAGACAAGCACAGGTGAGAGAGAAGACAAGCACAAGTGAGAGAGAAGACAAGCACAGGTGAGAGAGAAGACAAGCACAGGTAAGAGAGAAGACAAACACAGGTGAGAGAGAAGACAAGCACAAGTGAGAGAGAAGACAAGCACAGGTGAGAGAGAAGACAAGCACAGGTGAGAGAGAAGACAAGCACAGGTGAGAGAGAAGACAAACACAAGTGAGACAGAAGACAAGCACAGGTGAGAGAGAAGACAAGCACAGGTGAGAGAGAAGACAAGCACAGGTGAGAGAGAAGACAAGCACAGGTGAGAGAGAAGACAAGCACAGGTGAGAGAGAAGACAAGCACAGGTGAGAGAGAAGACAAGCACAGGTGAGAGAGAAGACAAGCACAGGTGAGAGAGAAGACAAGCACAGGTGAGAGAGAAGACAAGCACAGGTGAGAGAGAAGACAAGCACAGGTGAGAGAGAAGACAAGCACAGGTGAGAGAGAAGACAAGCACAGGTGAGAGAGAAGACAAGCACAGGTGAGAGAGAAGACAAGCACAGGTGAGAGAGAAGACAAGCACAGGTGAGAGAGAAGACAAGCACAGGTGAGAGAGAAGACAAGCACAGGTGAAAGAGAAGACAAGCACACGTAAGAGAGAAAACAAGCCAAGGTGAGAGAGAAGACAAGCACAAGTGAGAGAGGGAAGACAAGGGCAGGTGAGAGAGAAGACAAGCACAGGTAAGAGAGAGAAGACAAGGGCAGGTGAGAGAGAAGACAAGCACAGGTAAGAGAGAAGCCAAGCAAAGGTGAGAGAGAAGACTAGCACAGGTGAGAGAGAAGACTAGCACAAGTGAGAGAGAAGACAAGCACACGTAAGAGAGAAAACAAGCAAAGGTGAGAGAGAAGACAAGCACAAGTGAGAGAGAAGACAAGCACACGTAAGAGAGAAAACAAGCAAAGGTGAGAGAGAAGACAAGCACAAGTGAGTGAGAAGAAAAGCACAGGCGAGAGAGAAGTCAAGCACAAGTGAGAGAGAAGACAAGCACAAGTGAGAGAGAAGACAAGCACAAGTGAGAATGAAGACAAGCACAGGTGAGAGATAAGACAAGCACAGGTGATAGAGAAGACAAGCACAGGTGAGAGAGAAGACAAGGACAGGTGAGAGAGCAGACAAGCACAGGTGAGAGAGAAGACAAGCACAGGTGAGAGAGAAGACAAGCACAGGTGAGAGAGAAGACAAGCAAAGGTGAGAGAGAAGACAAGCACAAGTGAGAGAGAAGACAAGCACACGTAAGAGAGAAAACAAGCAAAGGTGAGAGAGAAGACAAGCACAAGTGAGAGAGAAGACAAGCACGGGTAAAAGAGAAGACAAGCAAAGGTGAGAGAGAAGACAAGCACAAGTGAGAGAGAAGACAAGCACAAGTGAGAGAGAAGACAAGCACAGGTGAGAGAGAAGACAAGCACAGGTGAGAGAGAAGACAAGCACAGGTGAGAGAGAAGACAAGCACAGGTGAGAGAGAAGACAAGCACAGGTGAGAGAGAAGACAAGCACAGGTGAGAGAGAAGACAAGCACAGGTGAGAGAGAAGACAAGCACAGGTAAGAGAGAAGACAAACACAGGTGAGAGAGAAGACAAGCACAAGTGAGAGAGAAGACAAGCACAGGTGAGAGAGAAGACAAGCACAGGTGAGAGAGAAGACAAGCACAGGTGAGAGAGAAGACAAACATAAGTGAGACAGAAGACAAGCACAGGTGAGAGAGAAGACAAGCACAGGTGAGAGAGAAGACAAGCACAGGTGAGAGAGAAGACAA
>NW_027196128.1:92500-100000 GCF_038502225.1 Cherax quadricarinatus | reverse complement strand
AGACACTGGGACAGGCAATGGGAGGAGGAGAGGGCGAAGTCAGTGTTCATTCATGGGCTTCAGGAGAGTGAGGGAAGGACACACACTGAAAGATGGCAGGCAGAAAGACAGGAGATTCAGAACATCACCAAAGAAATAGGTGAAGAGAAAATGTCTAAGATTGTAATTTTTCAGAGAATAGGGGAATATTTGAAGGGAGAGAATGACAGATCAAGCGGATTTTCAGGACAGAAACAATGCAAAACAGGATCCTTCTAGAGAAACCAAGGTTAAAGGAATCGGCAGCATACAAGAGGGTGTTCCTAGACCGAGACAGAACGAACAAAGAACTACAGCAGCTGAGGGAGAGGACACAAAATCGACAGGAGCTAGGAGGAGAGACAAGGACAGAATCAGCAAAGGACAACCAGAGCAGGGCAGTGCAAGAAGAGCAAGCACACACAATCACCCCACACAGCCCACATGCTGCAGAATCCTGCAGTACACTGCAAGATGCCCTACCTTCACAGACCCCCCTCCAAAACACAGTGTTGGAGAAGAAACTGATGGAATAACAAATAAGTGGGATGAGTGGCACAAAAGAGCCAAAGAGGCATCACTGGACATCATAGCCCTCACAGAAACCGAGCTAACAGGGGTGATAAAAGATGCCATCATTCCAACAGGATATCACATCCTGAGGAAAGATGGAGGGAACAGAGGGGGTGGAGGAGTGGCACTACTGATCAAAAACCAATGGGATTTTGATGAACTGGAGAGAGGAGACAGAGGAGAAGCAAGAAATTACATAGTACTAATGCTTCAGTCTGGAGGTCCCGAGGTGGTAATTGCAGTGATGTATAACCCACCACAGAACAGCAGGAGGCCAAGGCAAGAGTATGATGAGAGTAATAGAGCGATGGTTGAAACACTGGCTGAAGTGGCCAGAAGGGCTCACGTGAGCAGGGCAAAGCTACTGATTATGGATGACTTCAACCACAAGGTTGGGAGAACTAGGAGCCACATGGGGACCAAGAAACGTGGAGGCCTAAGATGATAGAGGTGGTACTGGAAAACCTCATGTACCAACATGTAAGGGACACCACAAGAGAGAGAGAGAAGAGGATGAACCAGCTAGACTGGACCTAGTATTTACCTTAAATAGTGCCGACATTGAGGACATCACATGTGAAAGACACCTGGGGGCCAGTGATCATGTGGTTTTAAGCTTCGAATACATAGTAGAGTTACAAGTGAGGGGGAAGCAAGAAGGGTAGGAAGAATGGAGCAAAACTACAAGAAAGGGGACTATGCAAGCATGAAGAAGATCCTCAACGGGGCTCAGTGGGACAGAGAACTGTCTGGGAATTCAGTAGACGAGATGATGGAATATGTGGCAACAATATGCAAGGAAGCTGAGGAGAGGTTTGTACCCATTAACAGGAATAATGAAAGAGCCAGGATGAGCCCATGGCTCACCCAAAGGTGAAGGGAGGCCAAAACCAAATGTGCTAAGGAATGGAAGAAGTACAGAAGGCAAAGGACCCAGGAGAATAAGGAGACCAGTTGTATAGCCAGAAATGAATATGCACAGGTAAGACGGGAGGCATAAAGGCAATATGAGAATGACATAGCAGCAAAAGACAAATCTGTCCCAAAGCTGGTGTACAGCCACATCAGGAGGAAACAATAGTCAAGGACCAGGTAATCAGGCTGAGGAAGATAGGATGGGAGGTCACAAAAAACGACCACAAAGTATGTGAGGAGCACAAGAGGAAATTCAAAGAAGTGTTCACAGAGGAGACAGAAGGGCCTCCAGAAAGGCAGAGAGGTGGGGTACACCATCAAGTGTTATACACAATTCATACAACCGAGGAAGAAGTGAAGAGGCTGTTAAGCGAGGTAGATACCTCAAAGGCGATGGGGCTGGATAACATCTCTATGGGTCCTGAGAGAAGGAGCAGAGGCGCTATGTGTACCACTAACAACTATCTTCAACACATCTATTGAAACAGAACAACTACCGGAAGTATGGAAGACAGCAAATGTAGTCCCACTTTTTAAAAAAAGGAGACAAACACAAAGCATTAAACTACAGACCAGTGTCACTGACTTGTATAGTTTGCAAGATCATGGGGAAAATTATCAGAAGAAGAGTGTTGGAGCACCTAGAAAGGAAGGAGCTTATCAATGATAGCCAGCACAGTTTCAGGGACGGGAAATCTTGTGTCACAAACCTACTAGAGTTCTATGACAGGGTGACGGCAGCAAGGCAAGAGAGAAAGGGGTGGGTAGACTGCATTTTCTTGGACTGTAAGAAGGTGTTTGACACAGTTGCACACAAGAGATTAGTGCAGAAGCTGGAGGACCAGGCAGGGATAATAGGGAAGGCACTACAATGGATCAGGGAATACCTGTCAGGAAAACAACAGCGAGTCATGGTACGTGGTGAGGTGTCAGAGTGGGCGCTTGTAACGAGCGGGGTGCCACAAGGATCAGTCCTAGCACCGGTATTGTTTCTGGTATTTGTGATCGACATGACAGAAGGAATAAACTCCGAAGTGTCCCTGTTTGCAGATAATGTGAAGTTGATGAGAAGAATTCAATAGGACGAGGACCAGGCAGAACTACAGAGGGATCTGGACAGACTGCACGCCTGGTCCAGGAACTGGTTCCTAGAGTTCAACCTCACCTAGTGCAAAGTCATGAAGATAGGGGAAGAATAAAGAAGACCATAGACAGAGCACAGTCTGGGAGGGGGGCAGAGACTAAAAGCCTCACTCACGAAAAAGGATCTTGGTGTAATTATAACACCGGGCACATCTCCTGAGGTACACACCAACCAAATAACTGTTGCAGCATACAGACGCCTATCAAACCTAAGAACAGCATTCCGACATCTTAATAAGGAATCATTCAGGACCCTGTACACTGTGTACGTCACCTAGTCAAGCATGCAAGGAAACTAGAGAAAGCACAGAGATTTGCAACAAGACTAGTCCCGGAGCTAAAGGGTGTGCCCCACGAGGAGAGGTTAAGGGAAATTGACCTGACGACACTGGAAGACAGGAAAGATGGGGGGGGGGCATATGATAACGATATATAAAATACTGAGAGGAATCGACAAGGTGGACAGAGACAGGATGTTTCAGAGATGGGATACAGCAAGAAGGGGTCACAGTTGGAAGTTGAAGACTCAGATGAATCACAGGGATGTTAGGAAGCATTTCTTCAGTCGAAAAGTTTTCATGAAGTGGAACAGTATTAGGAGTGATATAGTGGAGGCAGGATCCATACATAGCTTTAAGAAAGGGTATGGTAAATTTCATGGATTGGGGAGTGACCCAGCAGCGGCCAGTGAAAAGGCGGGGACAAGAGCTGTGAATCGACCCCTGCAACCACAATTAGGAAAGTACAAGTAGATGAGTACCCTCCACCCACTTCCCTCCTCCTCTTCCTCCTCCTCCACCCCCTCCCCTCCTCTTCCTCAGCCTCCTCTCCCCTCTCTTCCTCTTCCTCCTCTTCCTCATCCACCTCTCCCTCCTCCTCTACCTCATCCTCCTCTCCCTTCACCTCTTCTTCCTCTTCTTTCTCCTCCTCCACCCCCTCCATCCTCCTCTTCCACTTTCTCCTCTTTCACTTCCTCCTCTTCTTCCTCCTTCTCTACCTCTTCCTCCCCTCCACCTTCCCTTTTTCCTCCTTCTCTTCTTCATCCCCATCTCCCTTCTCCTCCTTTTCTCCTCCTTCTCCCTCTCTCCCCTCCCGTGCCTTTCCCTCCCCTCCTTTCTATTCTCGTTCCTTTCTCTCCCCTCCCTTACCTTTTCCTCTCCTCCTTTCGCTTTCTCGTTCCGTTCTCTCCCTCTCCCTTCCCCCCATTCCCTCTTTCTCGTTTTTCCCTCCTTCCTTCCCCACCTTTCTCTTCTTCCCCTTTTACCACACCCTCTCACTCTCTCTCCACCTCTCCATCACTCTGTCCCTCTCCCCCTCTCACCCCTTTACTACTCCCCTGCTCTCCCATACACACACACACACACACACACACACACACACACACACACACACACACACACACACACACACACACACACACACACACACACACACACACACACACACACACACACACACACACACACACACATAACACGTACACACGTCCATGCAAAACTCACACCCAAAACTAACGCTCACACCAGCACACACATACACACACACATATTTACGCACACACACAGAATTACCTAACAATCTCTCAGAATTACCTAACAATCTCTCAGAATTACCTAACAATCTCTCTCCCTCCCTCTTTCTCCATCTCTCTCTCTTTCCCCTCCCCCTCTCCTTTCTCTCTCTCTTCCCTCTCTATTTTCTCTTCCTCTCTCTCCCTACCTCCCACATTCCCCTCTCTTTTCCTTCTTCCCTCCCTTCCACCCCTTTTCTGTCTAGCCTCATTCCCACTCTTTCTCCACCCCATCACTCTCCCTGTCCCTCTCTCTCCCTCTCCCCATCTCTTTCCCCCATACAAGCCCCCCACATACGCTCACAACTACAACACTTAACCCACTAAAAAAAATGGTGGTTCAGAAAGGTTGTCGAAGGCTCAGGGGAACAGAGGAGAATGGTTCTGGTAAGGAGGAATGGATGGAAGAGCAATGCAAGACAATGGAACTAGAGTGGGAGAGCAAACTAGGTGAGTTTTATGCGAAATTGGAGAGAAGGATGGAGGCAGAGCTTTCTGCAAAATTGGAAAAGAAGATGGAGGAGAAGAAGAAATGGGAGTCAAACTCGAAGCTGCAGAAGCCAGGATAAGGGCCATAGAATATGAGGTAAAGAGGCTGAAGTGAGTCATAGGGGTATTGACCAGAGGAGACATAACATCTGAAGCTGGTACACCCCTACTGAACGAGGAGCCTAACAGAAAGGAAGGAGACATAATTATGCTAAGGCCCTATCAGCCCACCATGCAGGGCCAAGGAATGAAGGGGGAGGTCAGTTTTGAGCAGGGATAGAGGTATGTGAGGGGGGTGAAGGTGGAGAGGAAGATAGATCACATCCAGAGGCACGACCATGCCACCAAGAGCTATACGAAAAAATAAGGGAGAAAATGGCTATGTACAAAAGGGAACCAGAGACACAGAGGGAAAGACAATGTTAAGAGGAGATGGAGAAGTCAGTGTTTATTCAAGGGCTTCAGGAGAGGGAGGGGAGAACACACAATAAACGATGGTGGGATGAATGACTGGAGATTGAAAGCATCATCAAAGAAATAGCGAAGAGGACAAGTCTGAGACAGAAAATTTTCATAGAAGAGGAAGGTACATGACGTGTAGAAATCGGCCAGTCAAGCTGATTTTCAAGACAGAAACAGTGCAAGAGAAACCATGGCTGAAGGAATCGTCAACATACAAGAGGGTGATCCTAAACAGAGACAGAACAAAAACAGAATGACACATAAAGGAAAGGGGCTAGGAAAAGAGACAAGGACAGAATCAGCAAAGGGCAACCAGAGCAAGGCAGAGCAACAAGTGCAAGCATACACAGAATCACTCCCAGAGCCCCTCTACCAAATATGCTATCCCAACACAAACCACAATCCACACTTACAGCCCCCACCCCACATTACACTGTAGAATCCTGCAGCATACTGCCAGGTCCCCACCCTCACAGACCCCTCAAGCACAGTGTTGGAGAAGAAACTGAAGGTATGGTACACCAACACTGAAGGAATAACGAATAAGTGAGAGGAGTGACATGAAAGAGTCGAAGAGGCATCACCGGACATCATAGCTCTCACAGAAACCAAGGTCACAGGTATGATAACAAATGCCATCTTTCCAATGGGATATCAAATCCTGAGGAAAGACAGAGGGAACAAAGGGGGTAGAAGGGTGGTACTGCTCATCAAAAACTGATGGGATTTTCATGAGCTGAAGAGAGGAGACAGAGGAGAAGCAAGAGATTACATAACAGGAACGCTTCAATCTGGAGGTCCCAAAGTGGTAATTGTAGTGATGTATAATTCACAACAGAACAGCAGGAGGCCAAGGCAAGAGTATGATGAGAGTAACAGAGCAATGGTTGACACACTGGCTGAAGTGGCCAGAAGGGCTCACGCAAGCAGGGCAAAGCTGCTGATTATGGGCGACTTCAACCCCAAGGAAACTGACTGGGAGAACCTGGAGCCACATTGGGGCCCAGAAACGTGGAGGCTAAGATATTGGACGTGGTACTGAAAAACCTCATGTACCAACATGTAAGGGACGCTACCACAGAGATAGGAGAGGCTGAACCAGCGAGACTGGACGTAGTATTCACCTTCAGCAGTGCAGATATTGAGGACATCACATATGAAAGACCCCTTAGGGCCAGCGATCATGTGGTTCTGAGCTTCGAATACGCAGTAGAATTACAAGTGGAGACAGAAGCCAGAAGGGCCTGACGAACATTGCCAAACTACAAGAAAGGGGACTACGCAGGCATGAAGAATCTCCTTCTCGGGTTTCAGTGGGACAGAGAACCAACAGGGAAATCAGTAAACGAGATGATGGAATACGTGACAACAATATGCAAGGAAGCTCAGGAGAGGTTAATACCCATGGGAAACAGAAATAATGAAAAAGCCAGGATGAGCTCTTGGTTTACCCAAAGGTATATGGATGCCAAAATCAAGTGTGCTAGACAATGGAAGAAGTATAGCAGGCAAAGGACCAATGAGAATAAGGAGAGCAGTCATAGAGCCAGAAATGAATTTTCACAGGTGAGAAGGGAGGCTCAAAGACAATACGTGAATGACATAGCAGCAAAAGCCAAATTTGACCCACAGCTCTTATACAGCCACATCAGGAGGAAAACAACAGTTAAGGACCAGGTATTCAGGCTGAGGAAGAAAGGAGGGGAGGTCACAAGAAACGACCGCGAAGTATGTGAAGAGCTCAACATGAGATTCAAAGACAGAGGGGACTCCAGAAAGACAGAGACATGGGGTACACTATCAAGTGTTGGACACAACACATACAACCGAGGAAGAAGTGAAGAGGCTGCTAAGCGAGCTAGATACCTCAAAGGCGACGGGGCTGGATAACATCTCTTATTGGGTCCTGAGAGAGGGAGCAGAGGTGCTATGTGTACCACTAACTCCAGAAACCATGCTGGCTATCGTTGATAAGCTCTTTCCTATCCTTTTCTTTTTTTTAAAACTGGGACTACATTTTTTGTCTTCCGTACCTCAGGTAGTCGCCCTGTTTCGATAGATGTGTTGAAGACAGAGACGTGGAGTACACCATCAAGTGTTGGACACAACACATTCAACCGCTACACATAGCTCCTCTGCTTCCTCTCTCAGGACCCATAAAGAGATGTATCCTGCCCAATCGCTTTTGAGGTATCTAGCTCTCTTAGCAGCCTCTTCACTTCTTCCTCGGTTGTATGTGTTGTGTCCAACACTTGATGGTGTACCCCACATCTCTGATTTCAACACATCTATCGAAACGGCGACTACCTGAGGTATGGAAGACAAAAAAT
>NW_027196128.1:85000-87500 GCF_038502225.1 Cherax quadricarinatus | reverse complement strand
CTAAGTCTTCAACTTCCAATTGTGGCCCCTTGTTTTCTGTGTCCCATCTCTGGAACATCCTATCTCTGTCCACCTCATCTATTCCACGCAGTATTTTGTATGTCGTTATCATGTCACCCCTGACCCTCTTGTCCTCCAGTGTCGCCAGATGGATTTCCCTTAACCTTTCTTCGTAGGACATTCCCCTTAGCTCTGGAACCAGTGTGTGTGTGTGTGTATGTATGTGTACTCACCTAATTGTTGTTGCAGGGGTCAAGACAGCTCCTGGCCCCGCCTCTTCACTGATCGTTACTAGGTCCTAGGAGCTTTGTCATACCTCGTCTTAAAGCTATATATGGTTCCTGCCTCCACTACATCACTTGTTAGGCTATTCCACTTCCTGACGACTAAAAGACTGAAGAAATACTTCCGAACATCTCTATGACTCGTCTGAGTCTTCAGCTTCCAATTGTGACCCCTTGTTTCTGTGTCTCCTCTCTGGAACAACATGTCTCTGTCTACCTTATCTATTTGACGCAGTATTTTGTATGTCGTTATCATGTCTCCCCTGATCCGCCTGTCCTCCAATGTCGTCAGCCCGATTTCCCTCAACCTTTCTTCGTAGGACATACCCCTGAGCTCCGGAACTATCCTTGTTGCAAACCTTTGCACTTTTTCTAATTTCTTTACGTGTTTGACCAGGTGTGGGTTCCAAACTGGAGCTGCATACTCCAGTATGAGCCTGATGTGCACAGTGTACAGTGTCCTTACTAAGGTATCGGAACGCTATTTTCAGGTTTGCCATGTGCCCGTATGCTGCAGCAGTTATCTGGTTAATGTGTGCCTCCGGAGACATGCTCGGTGTTATGGTCACCCCAAGATCTTTCTCCTTGAGCGAGGTTTGCAGTCCTTGGTCACCTAGTCTATACTCTGTCTGAAGTCTTCTTTGTCCTTTTCCGATCTTCATGACTTTGCACTTGGCAGGGTTGAATTCAAGAAGCCAGTTGCTGGACCACGCGCCCAGCCTGTCCAGGTCTCTTTGAAGTCCTGCTTGATCCTCATCTGATTTAATTCTCCTCATTACTTCACATCATCTGCGAACAGGGACACCTCTGAGTCTATCCTTTCCATCATGTCATTCACATATACCAGAAATAGTACCGACCCCTGTGGGACCCCGCTCGTCACAGGTGCCCACTGTGATACCTCATCCCGTACCATGACTCGTTGTTGCCTCCCTGTCAAGAATTCTCTGATCCATTGCAGCGCCCTTCCTGTTATACGCGCCTGATCCTCTAGTTTCTGCACTAGTCTCTTGCGAGGAACTGTGTCGAAGGCCTTCTTGCAGTCCAAGAAAATGCAATCAACCCACCCCTCTCTCTCGTGTTGCACTTCTGTAACTTTGTCATTTAACTCCAGAAGGTTTGTGACACAGGATTTGCCTTCCATGAATCCGTGCTGGTTATCGTTTACAATCTTGATCCGCTCCAGGTGCTCCACCACTCTCCTCCTGATAATCTTCTCCATGACTTTGCACACTATACAGGTCAGTGACACTGGTCTGTAACTTAGTGCCTCTTTTCTGTCTCTTTTTTTAAAAATGGGAACTACATTTGCGGTCTTCCATACCTCAGGTAGTTGCCCAGTTTCAAGGGAAGTGTTGAAGATTGTGGTTAATGGTACACACAGTATATCTGCTCCCTCTCTGAGGACCCACGGGGAGATGTTGTCTGGTCCCATTGCATATCGTCCAGCACTTGTTGGTGTATTCCCTGTTGGTGTCCCCCTCTGTCCTGTCTTCCCAGAGTCCTTCCTGTCTCCACTGTGAATACTTCCTTAAATCTCGTGTTGAGCTCCAATCATACCTCTTGATCGTTTCGGGTGAGTTCCCCACCTTCTTTCCTCAGCCTGATCACCTGGTCTTTGACTGTCGTCTTTCTCCTAATGTTTCTAAACAGCAGTTTCGGGTCAGACTTGGCTTTCGATTTTATGTCATTTTCGTACTGTCGCTGGGCCTCCCTCCTTGTCTGTGCATATTCGTTTCTGGCTCTTCGACTGATCTCCTTATTTTCCTGGGTCTTTTGCCTTCTATACCTTTTCCATTCTCAAATGCACTTAGTTTTTGCCTCCCTGCACCTTTGAGTAAACCAAGGACTCGCTTTGGTCTTCCCATTGTCCCTGTTACCCTTGGGAACAAACCTTTCCTCTGCCTCCTTGCATTTTGTTGTTACATACTCTATCATTTCATTTACTGTCTTTCCTACCATTTCTCTGTCCCACTGCACCTCCCGCAGGAAGTTCCTAATACCTGTGTAGTCCTCCCTTTTATAGTTTGACTTTTCCCATTCGACTCCTGTTACCCTCTCCACCTGTAACTCTACTATGTAATCAAAACTCATGACTACGTGGTCACTAGCTCCGAGGGGCCTCTCATATGTGATGCCATCAATGTCTGAGCTACTCAGGGTGAATGCAAGGTTCAGTCTTGCTGGTTCATCCTCCCCTCGCTCTCTGGTAGTGT
>NW_027196128.1:62500-80000 GCF_038502225.1 Cherax quadricarinatus | reverse complement strand
AAGCCTCCTTGTACATATATATATATTTCTTTCATTATATATATATATTATATATATATATTTTATATAAATATATTTTATTTGTTTATATATATAAACAGACACAGTGAAATATATTTTTTTCGTTATATATTTTGGCGAAATATATACACAAATATATATAGCGTATATATATATATATATATATATATATATATATATTTCTTCTTCTTCTTTCAACGTACCAGCCGAATCCCACCGAGGTGGGGTGACATAAAAGGAAAAATGAAAGTAAATTTAGTATATATATATTGCTCCCGGCATTTCAGTCGCCTCTTACGACACGCATCGCTTATATATGGAGATAAGTAAACAAGAACAAGAACTAGAAAGAAAATAGAAGAAAACCCGGAGGGGTGTGTGTATATATATATATATATATATATATATGACCTAAGTATAAGTATATATATATATATATATGATATATATATTATATGTATATATATATATATGTATATATATATATATATACATATAATATATATATATATATATATATATATATATATATATATATATACATATGTATATATATATATATATATATATATATATATATATATATATATATATATATATATATATATATATATATATATATATATATATATATATATATATATATATATATATATATATATATATATATATATATATATATATATATATATACGGTGTGAATATAATGCAGAGAATTCGTAGTTTGGAAGTTAGGAGGAGGTGCGGGATTACCAAAACTGTTGTCCAGAGGGCTGAGGAAGGGTTGTTGAGGTGGTTAGGACATTTAGAGAGAATGGAGCGAAACAGAGTGACTTCAAGAGTGTATCAGTCTGTAGTGGAAGGAAGGCGGGGTAGGGGTCGGCCTGAGAAAGGTTGGAGGGAGGGGGTAAAGGAGGTTTTGTGTGCGAGGGGCTTGGACTTCCAGCAGGCATGCGTGAGCGTGTTTGATAGGAGTGAATGGAGACAAATGGTTTTTAATACTTGACGTGCTGTTGAAGTGTGAGCAAAGTAACATTTATGAAGGGGTTCAGGGAAACCGGCAGGCCGGACTTGAGTCCTGGAGATGGGAAGTACAGTGCCTGCGCTCTGAAGGAGGGGTGTTAATGTTGCAGTTTAAAAACTGTAGTGAAAGCACCCTTCTGGCAAGACAGTGATGGAGTGAATGATGGTGAAAGTTTTTCTTTTTCGGGCCACCCTGCCTTGGTGGGAATCGGCCAGTGTGATAATAATAAAAAATAGTAAATATATATATATATATATATATATATATATATATATATATATATATATATATATATATATATATATATATATATATATATATATATATATATATATAAATATATAAACACTGATCTCTGACTGATATCAGTGTTCTTTTATATTACGGCTGCTCTTGCGAATTCCTTGCGTATATATATATATATATTTATATGTATGTATGTATGTATATGTATACGATGGGGTCCACCTCTGGTGTAAATTGTGGGACCCATCATAGCCTCGGAGAAGTGGATAAAAAGGCTTCAAGAAGAAAATTTGGATTTCTTCTTGAAGCCGTTTGAATATTCCACTTCCACTACCACCCCACCTTTTCTTGCTTTTTTACGAGTAGGTATATTTTATTATATAATATGGTACAAAAGGTTTAAGAGATACATTGTTGATATGAAAATGGCATATACGGTACATGAGATGTGAGAGATACATGTCTAGTACATACTGTTACGTGTTTGTTACTGATTATAATGCGAAAATCTCATCCAGCTCTTCAGAGCTGGGGCGCGTGCCCAAAATACAGAAGGCATTACTCCTCTGAACAGCCGCACCGAGTCACTGGAACAGAAAACTAGCTGCCCTTGGATCCCTAGTTACCTTGATGATTCTTTTGCCTAGTTCCTTAAGGAATTTAGATACACTTTTCACCATGAGCCAAGGGTCTCTGAGCCTATTGGGAACAAACATATAATGATGGGCAAGTTTTCCCTATTTTCTAGACTTTTGGGACTCCCTGAATCTGGCGGCTGCCCCTCCTTCCTCCCTGGTGTATTGGAAATAGGTGTCAGCCAAGGTAGATGCACATGTGTAGTCCCACACCACCTGCTTACCGTTTGTCCAGGCTTGAAGTGTAATACCATCTGGACGCTTCTGGCTGCCATCAGATCTACATAGTTGGGGTGGCTCCCTTACTGCTGGGTATCTGGCTGTTGTGAGGGTCCTCTTGGTAATGATGTTAACTTCCTAATATCTTGCAATCTTTCCCTCAGATTTACGGCTCACAAGACCATGGTACCCGAATCGGTCTTCTGCTTCACTGCCACAAATACACCTGTGTTCGGCTAGAATATGTGCGGCAAGTTGAAGGGCAACACCAATGCGGTTGGTCTGTGGGTCGAGGCGTGTGCCAAGGCTGGAGTTGGGAACAGCGAACAGAAAGTCCTCTTCATGATGAGCTCTCACTGCCAGGAGGCGGGCTCTATCCTTCCCTGACACACATTGTTGAGGCTATTACCTCCACTATCGGGCCATCCCAGTGCGACTGTTTGTAGTTGTAGGCGGGGAGAAGGTCTGGTTTAAGAACCCGTTAGATTATCCCAGATCATGGTTCCGTCAATGAACTTTTGGTCCTGGACTCCAATCTTGTCCCTAAGATGTTCAGGGAGAATCGCTGCTACAAGCCTTCTGGATGCAATGCATGAGGACAGAAAAGTAGGTAGCGCAATTTGTGATAACTTGCGGACACCAATGCTTCCTAGTCTGACTGGAAGTGTAACTTGGTTCCAATGCCTCAGGATACTGTCATATTCGGGCAGTATAGGGTTATCATGTGAAGGTGCACTTCTTAGGAAATATGTCAACCTGGGTAGACTCAAGCACATTGTGAGAAGGTACAAGGCATCGTGGGTGTCAAGATTGCCTATTCGTTGTTCCATTCTCCTCAACTCTTCCAATTTCTTCCTGAGAATTGAGTTAATGGCATCGCTTCCCAGAGCTGCTCCAAGCAAGACGCTATTTGTAGGGGCAATGACTGATGCTCCTGGTAGTTTGGATCTCACTTGTTGACTGACTGAGATGATTTCATATTTGGATGGATTCAGGATGAGACCCATTTCCTGTCCCCGTGTCATCACTTGTGTAAGATCATCTAGGAGGGACTCCTTTGTAACTGCTATTGTGTCATCATCCAGGAACCAGATGTTTAGTCCACTGGTGAGTCTGTAATTTTCCTAACCGCTACACAGAAGAGAAATGATGCAAGAGGGTCCCCTTGCTGGACACCCTCTGATGATGTGATTTCATGCTCTCCAAACAGGAGCATTGATTCCTTGCTATATCCAACTGAAACAAAAGGAAAGAGACCAGGGAAATGTTCTTGTACCGCTGCTAATACCACATCTCTTTTCAGGAGATTAAATGCATTCTTGAAGTCTAATTTAACCACTGCATTGTCCACAGGCAGGTTGTTGATATACGCTCTTGTTGCATGAACCACTGCTTCACTTCTTTGAGAGACCCCAAAGCCAAACTAGTTTGGTTGAAGCATCATGGGTGCCTCTGCGCGAATGCTTCGGACAGCAGCTTTGGAAATGAGGTGGCGAAAAGTGTTGCCTACTGCAATAGGCCTAATTCCTCCATCCTTCTTTTAAAGTGCACAAAGTGTTGCACCAAAACAGAAAGGTTTAATTTCGTCAGGAATCAGACCAGCCAAGGAATTGTTGACGAACCTTGTGATCTCTGAAAGCAGTGTCTCTGCAATCTCCCCAGTAACTGGATTAACCATTCCCTTTAAATGCTGTGGCCTTATTCCAGTGTAACCCCCAGCAGAGCCATATGGGAACGACATTATTGCTTTGTAAATGTCCGAGTTTTCCACAATCAATGGTTCCACAGTGGGGACAGAGGTGTTGGAACTGTTGGTGCCCCTGATTTCCCCGGGCAGGGTGCTTTCCTCTAAGTGCTTCTGCCATGTCAGCATCTCTGGGGGCAACTGTATCTTCACTGGTAATAATTCTGATTGCCCCCACTGTGTTGCCCTCTTCAATTTTCTTGCTCTCCCGCCCTCTGACTTTTTCACTGTCAGTGGAGTGAGTGGGGGTTCTGCCTCTCCCATTTTTGTATTGACGGGAAAGGCAAATGAGGTTATTAGCTCTAGAAAAGTCTCTTAAGGATTTGATGATCATTGAGACTAGCCTCTTTCCCATTCTTTCTGTCACAGCTAAACAGACATTGCCAAAAAATAGCAAGTTGTGCCATGCCTTGATGGTTGGTGGAGCATTTTTTTTAAGTGGTCTGTAAGTTTTCCAGCTACGTGCGGGCGGGCTGCTTTGGGATTCGACCCCACGACACACTGTCCCGCCTCATGAGACAACAACGTGTCTCCCTATCCACTACGCCATCGATCCTACAAACAACAAGAACCTACATAACTAGACTTGTTTCACTTGTTTTAGATTATGTGATGTTAATAACTGATTTTCTATAATTTAGATGTGAAAATATATATGGAATGATTTGGCTGTTACATTCATTTAAAAATTTAAAAAAGACTGTGATAGATAAACTTGTATGAATGATATGGTAACAAAATTCATGATTTTTAGGATCTCTTAAAATCACGTGAAAGATAAGATTTTGACAATGAAAACTAGAGATGTGGAGACATAGAGAGATAAAGAAGGAAATGTGAATACATTTCAAGTTTCCCTATAAATGTATGTCAATGTATGGAGGATTGTAATATAGGATTAAAATCACGTTACCGTGGATGGAACAATTGAACCAAAATCTCTCTTATATGAGGGATTTTGGTGGATGGAATAAGAGAAACGAATGAAAATATGGTCAGTGTGGCCCAGCTATGACCTTATTCAGGGCAAGTGGAGTAGTCCGGACTACCATGGATAAAGGGAGCTTGGTGGGGGGCTGGTGAGGCAGGAAGAGGGAGGGTAAAGGGCGCACTAGGTCAGGTATTAGACTCCCAAGTGCATGGTGGTGCCTTTTCTTGAATATCATTAGATACAAAATGAGACGAATTAATAAAATTTTTCTCAACTCATATTGCATCAAAAACGAATGTGTGTGTGGAAGCTACGGATATTCTTATTACTATATTCTTAAAGGTAGGAAATTTAGGTGACCAGTTTGCAATATAAAGATAAATATATATTCTACAAATTACTTTTTTACAATATACTAAGTGCCTTAAAATAAAAATTATAACAAAAGAAACTGTATTTTGGGAGGGATAGTAGTGACAGTCATGAACTGGTGGTGATGCGGGCAAAGGTGGTAGAGGTGATGATTAATTTTAAGTTGTTGAAGAATCGTGATATTAGTTACTGGAGACAGTGATGGTGACAGCGTTGGCGATGCTGGAGATAGCAGTGGTGACAAAGCAATGACTGTGGAAGTAAGGCCATGTTGTTGGAAAAGTGCTAGTGAAGGCAGTGGTGGAATGGCAGTCAAGTTGTTGGAGACAGTGATGGTGGTGGGTCGGCGATGATGATGAAATCTGGTGGAGACGAAATGGGATGGTTATGATGAAGGCAGAGATGGTGATGAGGTGGTAAAAATGTTGTGCCAAACAATGGTGACGAGTCGGGGAAGCGAAAAAAGAAATGGTGCAGAAGGAAACAGTCTTGACACACAACACGTAGAATACATCCACTACTTGGTGTGAGGAGGATGACGTACTGTCTTCCGGCAAGTGCTGCAGATAGTGATGAATGGTTGATAGGGGATACAGAGGGTCGGAACGCGACGCTGACACCACCAGGAGAGAGGCTGCTGCTGTAGGGACTGGCACTGGCTTCGTCAGTGGAGTCTCCAGAGACCTGGACACTGCAGACATGGCTGCCACCCGACCGGGGTAGCTGTCACCTGCAAGGATAAAATTGGTCATTAGACGGAGGTTCCTCGACGGAGTCCCGTCCAAGGAGGTCCCGTCATGCTAGTGAAGGGCTCTTGATCCAAAAAATTGGAGCTGTGCTCTTCTTTCATGAATCAAACACAATTACCTCACATTCCCTAGGCGCTGGATGCCTCATCGGGGTTTATAGTTTCCCTAGGAATAATAATAATGAATCAAAGTATCAAAGGTATATGTTAGGTTCTGGTATAGTAGACTAATCTGAGTTTAGACAGAAATGTTGTGTTTACATGACTGTTTAATGCATATATTATGTGATGTTACGATGATTGTTTAATGTGTATTGATGCGTAATGTCTGTAGATGTGTAATGTCGCTTCAAACGCGGAGGGTCCTGGTTTGATTCCCGGCAAGAGTCTCCTTAAATAGAGTCTACGTGGAGGGTGTTCTGGGGATCAACGCTCCCGCGGCCCGATCGATGACCAGGCCTCCCGGTGGAAAAGGGCCTGATCAACTAGGCTGACGAACCACAGCCCGACTGATTCGGCATTGACTTTAGGTATCTGTCCAGCTCCCTCTTGAAAGTAGCCAGGGGACTATTGGTAATTCCCCTTACGGCTGGTAGGAGGCTGATGAACAGTCTTGGACCCAGGACACTTATTATGTTTTCTTTTAGTGTACTAATGGCGTCCCTAATTTTTATTGGGGGAATGTTGCATTGTCTGCCAAGTCTTTTGCTTTCATAGGGAATGATTTCTGTGTGTAGATTAGTGACCAGTTCAACTAGGATTTTCCAGGTGTAGATTTTGATGTATCTCTCTCGCCTGCGCTCCAGAGAGTACAAGTCAAGTGCTTCCAAGAGTTCTCAGTAGTTAAAGTGTTTGATGGAACTTATATATGCAGTGAAGGTTCTCTGTACATTCTCTAGATCTGTGATTTCACCTGTCACGCATGGAGATGTTAATGCACAGCAGTATTCCAGCCTAGAGAGAACAAGTGATTTAAAAAGGATCATCATTAGCTTGGTATCTCTTGTTTTGAACGTTCTCATTATCCATCCTATCATTTTTCTCGTAGATGTGATAGTGGCACTGTTGTAATCCTTGAAGATGAGATCCTCAGGTCCTTCACATTACTTTTCCGCTCTGTTGTATGATTAGAGTTTGTAGTAACTAGCTATTATTTCGTCCAATTCTCCGTAACAGAGTAGTTGGAATTTATTTTCACTGAACATCATATTGTTCTCCGCTGCCTATTCGAAAACTTGGTTTATATCTTCTTGGAGATTTACCTTGTCTTCAGTGGATGACACTCTCATGTAAATCCAAGTGTCGACTGCAATGGATGATACTGTACTATGATTTATATCTCTGTGTTTGATATGAGGTTGAGGAACAGGATGAGGGCGAGAACTGTGCCTTGTGAAACAGAGCTCTTCATGACAACTTCCGATTTAACTACTCAGGGTGGAAACATTGGGAGTATTTCCATACACCTGTTGCCCATGTTTACCCATCAGTAAAATGGGTACCTGGGTGTTAGTCGACTGGTGTGGGTCGCATCCTGGAACAAAACTGGCCTAAAATGCCCGAAATGCTCTTCATAACAAGATGCTTCGTGTATAGTAGTATGTCATTGAAGTCGGCTAGGCATGTACCTTGTATATGTACGTGTGGAAATAAAGATATTATTATCATTATTATTATTATTATTATTATTATTATTATTATTATTATTATTATTATTATTATTATTATTATTATTATTATTATTATTATTACTATTATTATTATTATTACTACTACTATTATTATTATTATTATTATTATGACAGTATATTGTGTAAAGAACTTGAATGCAGTTTAGTAACAGAAGAGTTACGTTAAAATATAAAACTGAGCAACAACAAAATAAAAAATCGTCTATGTATTTTAGATGAATTCAAGAACGTTGATTCCAAATCCGAAGTCGCAGATGATACAACATATCTAAATTTTTGGTCGCATATTCATTTTTTTTATTAAAAATCGTCCTCAATACACAAGTAACAAATATTCAAGTTGTTCAGTTTTCGCTAACTCATCAACAATACTCAGTATTCTTGACAAAAAATAATTCCAGTCGTTTCTGTAATTAGAAAGCCTTATGTGTTTGGTTAATTCTGATTTAAGATTAGAAATTAGCATACTTGGATTAGTATAAAACACATACTAATACCTCGGTAAAAAAATTATTGTTGCTCTATGTAATCAATCTGATGTACAGAGAGAGTTGTTACAGCTGTTAAAGAACGTGATTTTGAGAGTTTAGGATTAAGATTACACTGAATGTGCTTTGATATACATACGAGAAAGACTGTGAATGTTATAAATGAAAAAAATAGAATGTCCTAGCTCTAAATGAAACAAATCTCAGTAGGGTAGGAGATTTTTCAGTATGGAGGAATAAATGAGAGAATTAGCTAAGGAAGGAGTTGCAGTAATGTTTAATGATCAGTTATTGAAGGAATATAAATGTTTATTTGTAGGATTATATGAATTAAAATGAAGGTGAAATGCCAAACGTAAGTTATGTTAAGTGTTTATGCACACGGGGAAGAGAAGAGTGTAGAAGAGACAGGAATTTTAGATGTTAAGCGAATGTTTAAGGGGCTTTGAACCAAGTGAAAAAGTAATTGTTGAGGTGGACCTAAATGCTAAATAAAGTAGGAGAAACTGTTGCAGAGTACTAGATAAAATGCAGTGCCATGGATAATTGATAATGAGGCCTTTAACTAAACCTTGTACAGAAAGATGTTTGGTAAAAGGTAATATGTATTTTAAAATGATAAACAAGTACACCATATATGATATAGAGCGTAATGAGAGTAGTTAGTTAGATTATGGGTAGACTTCCGGATGTACATGTTTTTGAGGGGCAACAGATGTATAAGATCACTATTTAGATGGAGTTACAGTGAGAGTAAGAGGTAGATGAGGCACAACGAGAATGTTATCAGTTTGTAAGAGTGATGTGAAAATCTGCAAATTAAAGGAGGAGGTAGTGTGGGAGAAAGATGGGTAATAAGGAGGATGTCGTAGAGGTAATGAGTAAATTTAAGAATGCGGCGTTAGAGTGCGCAGCAGAAATATATATATATATATATATATATATATATATATATATATATATATATATATATATATATATATATATATATATATATATATATATATATATATATATATATATATATATATATATATATAATTTATTAATATAGGGAAGTACCACCTCTATAGCTGGAATGGGGACCCTCATCCTCAGAGAAGACAATAAACGTAAATCAGAGAAAACTCAAGGTTTTTTTAATATTTTCTTCTCCTACCACCCCCTATATATTTTTTATTCTATGTGAACATTTATTAATAAACAAAATACATTTGACAGAAAATACATAAACATGAATACAATGGCACAATGTATCAAAGATGATGAATTTCCTCCAGCTCCTCCGAGGCTGGACGTGAGCCAAGTATGCAGCAAGCATTTCCCCTCTGGATGGCGACGCTGAGGCGCTGGAACATGAAAGTGGCTGCCCTTGGGTCCCTGGTGGTGTCGATGAGTCTGGAACCCAATTCTTTAAGGAAACGTGTGGCATTTTTTCCCCATGATCCCAAGGTCTCTGATCCTACTGGGACAAATTGATACTGTTGGCTAATGTCCCTATACTTGCTGATCTTGTACTCCTCCCTGTGGTCAGCAGCTCCTCCCTGTCGCCCCACACTGTGATGGATATAGGTGTCAGCCAGTGTGGACACACAGGTATAGTCCCATGCTATATATATATATATATATATATATATATATATATATATATATATATATATATATATATATATATATATATATATATATATATATATATATATTTATATATATATATATATATATATATATATATATATATATATATATATATATATATATATATATATATATATGTCGTGCCGAATATGTAAAACTGGTCAATTAGCAAGAGCTCATTTAAAATTAAGTCCTTTCTAAAATTTTCTCTTATACGTTTAAAGATATATTTTTTTCATTAATGTTGATGTAAAAATTTATAATTTTGCACCAAAAGGAACTTAGAAAACTTACCTAACCTTATTATAACAAGAGCAATTTATTTTAGCCTAACCCAACTAAATATATTTTAGATTTGTTTACAATAATTTAATACTAAACAAACACAGTGAAATATATTTTTTTCGTTAGGTTCAGAATGATTTTGGCGAAATTATTGCATACATAAATTTTCACTTGCCCTATATGGCAAAATGAGCGTTGCTATTTAAGCCAAGATCGCAAGTTCTGCCTATTCGGCACGACATATATATATATATATATATATATATATATATATATATATATATATATATATATATATATATATATATATATATATATATATATATATATATATATATATATATATATATATATATATATATATATATTATATTTATATATATATATATATATATATATATATATATATATATATATATATATATATATATATATATATATATATATATATATATATATGCAAAACAACCACTCTGAAAGAATAGAGAAATTCCAAGCACTTTCGTGACTACTCACATTATCAAGGAATAATTCCTTGATTATGTGAGTAGTCACGAAAGCGCTTGGAATTTCTCTATTCTTTCAGAGTGGTTGTTTTGCATATTCTGAAATCACCTGCTTACTCTGATCTTATTGCATATATATATACATATATATAAATATATATATATATATATATATATATATATATATATATATATATATATATATATATATGTATATATATATATATATATATATATATATATATATATATATATATATATATATATATATATATATATATATATATATACATATGTCGTGCCTAATAGGCAAAACTCGTTTGAAATTAAGCCCTTTCTAAAATTTTCTCTTATAGGTTTAAAAATATATTTTTTCATTAATGTTAATGTAAAAAATTATAATTTTGCACCAAAAGAATCTTTGAAAACTTACCTAACCTTATTATAACAAGCGCAATTTATTTTAGCCTAATCCAACTAAATATATTTTAGATACATGTACAATAATTTAATACTAAACAGACACAGTGAAAGATATTTTTTTCTTTAGGTTCAGAATGATTTTTTGTGAAATCATTGCATACAGAATTTTTCGCTTTTCTTATATGGCAAGATGAGCGTTGCTATTTAAGCCAAGATCGCATGTTTTACATATTCGGCACGACATATATCTATATCTATCTATTTATCTTTATATATATTATATATATATATATATATATATATATATATATATATATATATATATATATATATATATATATATATATATATATATATATATATATATATATATATATATATATATATATATATATATATATATATGTCGTGCCGAATCTGTAAAACTTGCGATCTTGGCTTAAATAGCAACGCTCATCTTGCCATATAAGGCAAGCTAAAATTTGTGAATGCAATAATTTCGCAAATATCATCCTGAACCTAACGATAAAAATATATTTCACTCTGTTTGTTTAGTACTAAATTATTGTAAACGTCTCTAAAATATATTTAGTTGGGTTAGGCTAAAATAAATTGCGCTTGTTATAATTAGGTTTGATTCTGCTTCTGACTCTCGCCTCGGCAGGTCATAGCACCTCTCCTTACTTGTTCAGTCTCCCTACGATCCCCGTTGGGGAGGGGAACCTCTACCATCTCCACGATGTCTCATCGTGTGAGAATTAAGCCCAAGTTTGCTGTCGTTAACGACACCACGAAGCTCGAGCTTGCAACCTCACTCAACACTTGTCTTCACGCCAAATTCTCCAAGATTACTTTACTGAAAGAAGCTTTCATCGTCACCTTTCTCGATGATGCTGAAGCTGACAAAGTACTTACACCTACAGCCATGAAGACATTAGATGACCGCGGTTTTACCATCTCCACGTCACCATACATGCGTGCAAAACGTTGTGTTCATGAAACATCTTGACAGGCTAATCACGAACATGTCTATCGAGGAGGAAATTACGTCATCACTTGAAGACCTCAACACTTGGGCCGAGATTGACTCTGTTGTAAAGATCCCCAACGCTTCCTCGATGCTCAAGGTCACGTTTCTGGACGTTACCATGGCGACCAGAGCATTGTCTGATGGCCTGGCCATCTCTTACTACTTCATCAACCCTCGTCAGATTGAGCCTGAACGATTCACTTACATAACACCTTGTTGGACATGCTACTCGTATAGCCACTTTACTGCCGACTGCCACGTGAAGAATAAGAAGATATGTTCTACCTGTGGGTCTGCAGGTCACGACTTTCGCTCCTGCACTTCCACTGCTGCTCCCACCTGCATCAACTGTAAGAGTGATCACCATATTCTTGCAGCCAAATGTCCAGTACGCAAGGATATCCTTTCTAAGAAACTGAAAGAAGAAACTAAGAAGTCTACAGGAAACTCTCCTACTTATGCTGCTATAGCTAAGCTTCAGACGACCACCACCAAGATTCTACAAGCCACTCAGCAACCTCCACCAATCACAGCTTCTCCTCTACCAGAAGATATTTCCACAAAATTCTACTACTGCCTAATGTATGCACACATGCAAAATGCAGCTAACCCGGGTTGTTTCAATACAACTATGAATGACATTCTTGCCCTCAACAATCTGCCATCATTCAACTTTCCAGCTAGTCCTGCTTCAGCCGATGTTTTGAAGATTATCCCAAAAATCGCCAGTTTCGAGGCACCAGATGACTTGCAAGATTTGATTTCTGCAGATGCCCCCTGCTCTACTTTGCAATCCACCGATGAGAGACCACCACCTCCTCCAACCACTGCCACTGCCAAGAACCAATCAGAGCTCTCAATGCCTCACGTGCTTCCACCTTCCTCCACCAATGAGAAACCGCCTTCAACGCCAGCCACCACATCCATCAAGACACGAGCAGCGTCCTCGTCTTCCAACCCCAACAAAACTGACCAATCATAGACTTCACTTGTCGCTCACTCTAAGGATAAACAACATTATAATACGATACGTGGAGTCTCCTTCTTTACTACTTCTGAGCATCCTAAAGAAATGGATGCAAAGACATAGATCCCCCTCCTCCAGAGCGAAGAAGTCAAGTTCGTCTGCAGACCATCACGTGCTCTCTTCGTTAGAGAAGTCATCAATCTCCGTAGCGCTCCAGAGATCGACCCAGACCGCAAATTTAGCCTCATGACCATGCCAATACCGAAGTTCCAGACTCTTTTTAATGAGACAATAGCTTAACACACCTCAAGCCGACCACCACCAATAAAACTCGTCCTGCTTCCTGCCGCTGCCTTCGCCATCCTCTCCTAGTGAGCCAAGTACCAACATCATTTAAGAACATAAGAAAGAAGGAACACTGCAACAGGCCTACTGACCCATGCGGAGCAGGTCCATGTCCCCCCCCCCGGATTAGACCAATGACCCCCCCCCCCCGGATTAGCCCAATGACCCACCCAGTCTGATCATCTCCACTCAAGGATGGAGCACTGCACCAGACCCAGCAGCACAAGCTAGTCAGGTCCAACTCACACCCACCCACAACCACTCATGTATTTATCTAACCTATTTTTAAAACTACACAACGTTTTAGCCTTAATAACTGTACTCGGGAGTTTGTTCCACTCATCCACAACTCTATTACCAAACCAGTGCTTTCCTATATCCTTTCTGAATCTGAATTTTTCCAACTTGAAACCATTGCTGCGAGTCCTGTCTTGGCTGGAAATCTTCAGCACTCTATTTGCATCCCCTTTATTTATTCCTGTTTTCCATTTATACACCTCGATCATATCCCCCCTAATTCTACGCCTTTTGAGAGAGTGCAGATTCAGGGCCCTCAGTCTATCCTCATAGGGAAGATTTCTGATACATGGGATCATCTTTGTCATCCTCCTCTGTACGTTTTCCAGAGCATTTATATCCATTCTGTAATATGGTGACCAGAACTGAGCAGCATAGTCTAAATGAGGCCTAACCAAGAATATATAGAGTTGAAGAACAACCTGAGGACTTCTATTATTTATACTCCTAGATATGAAGCCAAGAATTCTGTTAGCTTTATTGCGAACACTAATGCACTGTTGTCTTGGTTTTAGATTACTGCTAACCAGAACTCCTAAATCCTTTTCGCAATCAGTAGTATTAAGATCTACATTATTTAGTTTATATGTGGCATGGTTAATTAACTGTCCAACATTTAGAACTTTGCATTTGTCAATATTAAACTGCATCTGCCACTTCTCCGACTATTGCATCAGTCTATTCAAATCATCCTGGAGTGCTCTAGTGTCCTCATTAGAATGAGTTGGACGGCCTATTTTGGTGTCATCAGCAAATTTGCTTATGTCGCTATTTATTCCCTCATCTATGTAGTTTATGTAAATTGTGAACAACGAAAGGCCCAACACTGACCCCTGAGGAACGCCGCTTGTGACGTGCCCCCATTCTGATTTCTCCCCATTTATGCAAACTCTCTGCTGTCTATTTGTCAGCCATGCCTCTACCCAGGAAAAAATTTCTCCTCCTATTCTGTGTGCCTTAAGTTTCCTCAATAGCTTATGGTGTGTAACTCTATCGAAAGCCTTACTGAAGTCCATATACACAATATCATATTCATTACCATGATCTACCTCCTCAAACACCTTAGTGAAAAAAGTTAGTAAATTCGTAAGACAGGAACGCTCCTTTGTAAAACCGTGTTGAGATTCATTAATCAATCTGTCCCTGTCAAGATGGCTACGAATTGCTTCGGCAATTATTGATTCCATAAATTTTCCTACTATGGAGGTGAGGCTGCCTTGTCACCTGCCTTGTAAATAGGTATTACATTTGCCATTTTCCACTTATCAGGCACTATGCCAGTTTGTAGTGATATGTTAAAAAGATTAGCCAAAGGTATGCTAAGTTCCTCTTTACATTCCTTTAACACCTTTGCAAACAGTTCATCAGGGCCTGGGGATTTGTTAGGTTTTAGTTTCTCTATTTGTCTGAGGACCATGTCACTAGTTACCGCTATCGTACATAGTTTATTATCATCCTGTTCTACATAATCTATTATTTCAGGAATATCGCTAGTATTTTCCTGGGTGAAAACTGAGAGGAAGTAGGTATTTAGAATTTCACACATGTCCTTATCACTGTCAGTGATCTGACCAGAGTTACTCTTAAGTGGGCCAATCTTGTCCCTAATCTTACTTCTGTATACCTGAAAGAATCCTTTAGGGTTAATCTTTGAATCCCTTGCGACCTTAGCCTCATAATTCCTTTTTGCTTTTCTTATTCCATTCTTTATTTCTCTCTTTAATTGAATATATTGATTTCTTAACTGCCCATCCCCTCTTTTGATACGCCTATATTTGCCTCTCTTTTGACCAATGAGATGTTTTAATCTATTGTTCATCCATTTGGGATCATTTTTGTTAGATCTAATTTCCTTACTCGGAGCAAAAGTTTTCTGGGCAGCTAGAACTATGCTCTGAAAAACGTCATATTGGCAACCAAGATCACCTACCTGACCCATAGTCAGGACATCCCAATTTAGCCCACCCAGTTAATTTTTCAGTCCCATGAAGTCGGCCAAGCGAAAATCTGGGACAGAGATTTGATTGCAGTTATCTGAGTAATTCCATGATATATTAAAACTAAGTGATTTGTGATCACTTTCCCCAAGCTCATCATTAACCTCAAGATTATTAATTAGTGAATCTTTGTTGGCAAGAACCAAGTCAAGCAGATTGTTTCCTCTAGTTGGTTCTGTCACAACCTGTTCTAAAAAGCAATTCTGAACCGTATCAAGAAAGTCACTAGACTCAAGATTTCCTGTCATACTGTTCCAATCAATTTGTCTAAAGTTAAAATCTCCCATTATCACAACATTTTCATATCTAGATGCCTTATGAAATTCGTCCCATAACAGCTTACTGCCCTCCCTATCAAGGTTTGGGGGCCTATAAATCACACCCAAAATTAATTTGTCATGTCCCTCGAGAAACTGTAGCCAAACAGATTCTGTGTTCGATGTCTCTAATCTTATATCATGTCTAAGACAACAATTTAAATTTTCTCTGACAAACATCGCCACTCCACCACCCTTCCTGTTGACCCTGTCAGTGTGGAATAGTTTATAACCCTGTTTGTTGCATTCAGAAGGCATTTCTCTATCTTTCAGGTTGAACCAGGTCTCTGTTATACCAATAATATCTACATTACCTACACTTGCAAGCAATCTTAGCTCATCTATCTTATTTCTTAGACTCCTACTGTTTGTATAGTAAACTTTAAGGAAGCTAGTCACTCGTTGCCCTCTACTATCCCTCTTTGTTTGTTGATCAATTGATTTGCCATTACTAGCAACTTCATTTTGAATATTACCTTTTAAACATATCCCTGAGGTATCCCGGTAATAACTGCTGTTTTTAACCCTAATGCTGCAGCCTGATTGTTTCCCACAAACACCCATACCTCTATAATCTATCAGTTTAAATTACTAGACAAGTCATCAATTACCCTCTCAATTGAATTGGCTAATGCAACCACTCTAGCCCCAGAGAGATGAACCCCATCCCTTGCATACATATCACGTTTGTCAAAGAATAGGTCCCAGTTATCAATGAATGGGATTGCAAGTTCCTTGCAGTACCTGTCTAGCCAGCAATTTATACCAATTGCCCTAGACATCCATTCATTGTCCACTCCCTTTCTAGGCAAGATGCTACATATGACTGGGATCCCTCCCTTAGACCTAACTACTTCTATGGCTGACCTGTACTTATCCAGCAGCTCCTCTCTCCTGCCCTTCCCAGTGTCATTACCCCCAGCACTAAGACAGATAATGGGCTTGATCCCATTACCTGCCATAATATTATCCAACCTGCTGACTATGTCACCAACACCAGCTCCAGGAAGACACGCTCTCTGTCTGACCTTTTTGTCTCTGTTACAAAATGCACGGTCCATATATCTTACCTGAGAATCGCCTACTATTAAAATATTCTTACCTTGATTAGAAGGGGAATCAATGGTACCTTCATCCTCACTAACCACTGAAGTACACTCGTCTTGGAGAACAGAGAATCGATTTCCTACCTTCACATCTTCTCTATTAACTCTCATCTTCCTTCTTCCTGAACTGTGAACCACTTGCCACTTAGAGCGGCTGCCACTATCACTGCTGGCGACCATTCCTTCCTTACCAGCTAAATCCTTCTCACACTCGCTCCCAAACTCATCTATGCGAAGCTTCAGCCTCCTATTTTCCTCCTGAAGAAGTGGAATCTCCTTCTTCAACACTTGAACCTGAGATTCTAAAACACTACAACAAGCCATGGTGCTTGGTAACAGCCCACGCCTAACACCCAAGAGCTTAGGCATGTAGGACCGCAGGTGACCACTGACCTCAGCGTACTGTAGTCACCGAACATCCAAAATCTTCAAACAAGGGATGCGAGGCCCATGATGATTCTCTTCAAATC